>NW_007247454.1:201353-225582 GCF_000164805.1 Carlito syrichta
CTGTGTGTGTGGGAGTGACCCTGGCCCACCCCTTTCCTGCCCCCCTCTGTGTGGGGTTCTGGCTTGCCCCTTCCCCCTCCCTCCCATGGGGTTCCTGGCCCACCCCTTCCCACCTGAGTGGGGTCCTGGCCTGTCCCTTCTGCTCTCTGTGCAGGGGGTTGGGTCTCTGAAGGCAGGCCACCGGTCCAGCTCCTGACACCTGCTAACCATGAACGTCAGAGCCAGCAGTTCCTCTTTGGGTCATGTCACAGGGAAGATTTATGGCCACTTTGGAAGTGGCTTTGAAAGGCAGCAGAGCTCAATATTGGATTTTTTCTCCTCGTTTTCCCTTTGGGTTTCAGGGTGTGCTATCAGCTTCCTCTATTAGCATATTTCTAATGAGCGCTCATTAAGGTGAATTTCACTGCAGCCAGAGCATCTTGGAAGGGGGAGGGAGGACAGCTGTTATGGACCCACACTGGCCCGCCTAAGGGGCTTTGCCCTCTCACCCTGCAGGAGGGTCCTGCTGCTCCTCATGGCATTGGAAACTGGAGCCCAGGGTATCACACAGCAAGTCTTGTGTTCTAATGTGATCTGGTTCAGCCCTTGCCCCAGGACAGGCAGACTGTCATCTGTGCCTCAGTCTCCTCACCTGTATGATGGGCTGATGGTGCCTACCACGTGGGTGGGCTCTGTGGGTAAAACAGACCACCTTGTTTACTGCCATGTCATCAGCGTCTGGTGTGTCACAGGCACTCATAGGTAACAGTTGAGTAGGTGGGTGTCTCCATCAGTGGGCTCAGTTGCAGGTGCCAGGGCCCGGCTGGGTGGTTTGTTGGCTGTCTGGGGTTGGCTCAGGTGGTCTTGACTGGTGTTGGCGCTTGTGGGGTGGGTGGGCAACCACAGCTCCCCACCTGTGTGTGGCTGCGACCCAAGGAAAAGTGAGTGTTCCTGTGGGAGTGACTTTCCTTTTCCCCCACCTGGGCCCACTGGCTTCTTGGAGGTGGCAGTCACTGGATCCTGTCTCCACTATCCCTGTGACCCCAGGGCAGCACAGGTTATTGGCAGGAGGGTGCCTCTGCCAGCATCTGTGCTCTGGGGGAGAGGGGAGAAAGGCAAGGAAGGACAAGGACAAGGGGCTCTGGGTGCTCGCAGTCACCTGGGTACATCCAACTCTCCTGCAAAGACTTGGTCCTGGGTGGCTGGAACAAAGCCTGCAAGCATCGATCTTTCAGTGCTGCTCCTGGGGGATACAATGTCAGCCCCCATCCTGTGTGCATGTGTTGGGGGCCTTATGTTCTGTCCAGGAGCGTCCTCCACATGGGGCTGCTTTGAATGCTCCGATAAGGAGCCTGGTCTCCACTCTGCAGCTCCCCAGAGAGAGAGAGCCAGGGTGAGGGCCTCTGCCCCTGTCCCCGAGTCTCCCTGGAGCCCCTCCACTGAATTCCCTCCCCCCAGTACCGCCTTGGGGTCCTCTACGGTGACAGGTTCTTCTAGGACACCAGGAGACCGCTGATGCGGGCATGCTGTGTACTCTGTAGAGCCCACTAGGAGGAGGGGACTGTCCCCAGGGGAGCAGCCTGCTGAAAGAAGGTTCTGGCCTGGGAAGGCAGACGGCAGAGAGCAGGGCAGGCCCCAGAAGCAGAAAGCTGACTTCTGGACACCTTCCCGCAGCCTCCCATCATCATCTGCCTCTTCTGTGCTCGCCTTGGGAGGAGGGCATCACTGCACTAATGGCACTCCCAGTCAGCGGTGGGCAGCTGTCCACTCTGTACCTGAGGAGAGGTACTCGGGGACATGGGTTTGGAGAAGGGGCTGAAAAGGCAGCAGACCTAGGGTTGGTCATTCAGGTGCCTGAGTCCAGCACGTCCTGCAGGGGGTGAGGGGGACTTGCCGCCTCATCCTGGCTGTCTTGGCCATGCCTGCCCCAAGGAGATGCTCTCAGAGCTCTTCTCTTCCTGTAGCACAGAGGGGTGGGACAGCCTGGAGTTGGGGACTGCTGTCTGGGCCCAACTGCATGACTCTGGGCAAGTTCCTGCCCTAGCTCCAGCTCTGGTGCAGACAGGACCGTGTTCATGAATGTGTGGGTCCCTTCATAGGGGAGCGAGTGAATGTCAGCCCCGGTGCCGTGACCGTGGAACTTTCTAGAGTTGCAAGGGATCTTTGCGATGGTTCACGTGTGACTGTCAAAGTGCAAGACTGTCAGTAGATCTCCTTTATAAATGGGAGGCTGAGGCCCAGAGACGCTGTTAAGATTCTTCCTATAGTCCTGTGGCTGCTGCCCTCCCAGGCCTAGGCCTTTACTTTGTGTCCTCTCAGGCAAGGCCATCCACCTGGGGAGTGAATCTAGCTCCTGCTTATTCGAGAACAGCCCAGAGAGGGGCAGTGATCCTCTTGTGGCTGCATAGCTGATTGCTGGAGGCTTGGTTCTGGGCTTTTCTGTCCCCGGCATTTTTCTTGCGACCTTGACTGGGTCTCTCCTCAGGCCATCCTGGGAGGCCATGGACAGCCTGGTCAGCAGATCCTGTCCCCTGCAGGCCTCCCGCAGCAGCCGAGCCAGGCTGGGGCATGCCAGCATGCTCTTCCCACCTCACACTAGTCATAGATCTAGAATGGTACCAGCTATGCATCTAGAAGGGTACCAGTCATAGATCTAGAATACTACCAGCTATGTGTCTAGAAGGGTACCAGTCATAGATCTAGAACAGTACTAGCTATGTGTCTAAAAAGTCACAGGTCTAGAATGCTACCAGCTATGCATCTAGATCCATAGATCTAGAATACTACCAACTGTGTGTCTAGAAAGGTACCAGTCACAGATCTAGAATGATATTAGCTATGTGCCTAGAAGGGTGCCAATCATAGATCTAGAATGGTACCAGCCATGCTTCTAGAAGGGTACCAGTCATAGATCTAGAACAGTACCAGCTATGTGTCTAAAAGAGTACTAGTCATAGATCTAGAATGGTACCAGCTATGCATCTAGAAGGGTACCAATTATAGATCTAGAATGGTATTAGTTATGTGTCTAGAAGGATATCAGTCATAGATCCACAATGTGTGTAGAATGGTACCAGTTATGCTTCCAGAATGGTACCAGTCATAGATCTAGTAATGGTACCAGTTATGCATCCAGAATGGCACCAGTTATTTGTCTAGAATGGTACCAGTTATAGATTTAGTAATGGTACCAATTGTGCATCTAGAATGGTACCAGGTATGTGTCTTAGAATGGTACTGGTTATAGTTTTATTAATGGTACCATTTATGTGTCTAGAATGGTACCAGGTGTGCATCCAGAATGGTACCAGGTATGTGTCTAGAATGGTACCAGGTATAGATCTAGAACAGTACCAGTTATGTGTCTAGAATGGTACCAGGTATGGGTCTAGAACAGTACCAGCTATGTCTAAAATGGTACCGATTATAGGTTTAGTAATGGTACCAGGTATGTGTCTAGAATGGTACCAGGTATGTGTCCAGAATGGAACCAGGTATGGGTCTAGAACAGTATCAGGTGTTTCTAGAATGGTACCGATTATAAATTTAGTAATGGTACCAGGTATGTGTCTAGAATGGTACCAAGTATGTGTCCAGAAGGGTACCAGTTGTGAGTCATCCTTGGGAGAACTGAGAAAATGGTCACTTGTTCTTTTCTGGTGCTGTGGTTCAGACGAGGAACCCTGGCAGACAAAGGCTTCCCTCGGTGGATAGAGGACCATGAGCTTGAGGGGTGGTTCCTGCCCAGGGTCAACAGACCCACTTGTCTTCCAAGTGCTACACCAGCCCTTCTCCTCCAGTAGCCAAGCATCCTTCCGCCTCTGCTCAAATCTTGTGAGCCCGGAGGAAGTTCTGGAAGAGCAACCAGGGGCAGTCACAGGATTCTTAGGACGTGCCTGCAAGGCACCAACCACATGTCTAGGGCCCAGTGCCCACTGGAGCTCCAGACCCACTTCCAGGGTCACACACACCCTGCCTGTGGGCCCCATTCTTACAGTCCTGCCAGACGGGTACCCTCCCCCTCCTTTGTTCTCTTTCCCACACTTGGCACAGCTGCGCATGTGTCATGGGCCTACCGGGGCTTAGCAAGCTGCTGGCCTGCTTCCGTCCCTCCGCCCCGTCGCGTCCCTGTGTGCATTGTGGCAGATTTAGAAATTGGTGGGCACACTGCAGAATTAGAATGCTGAGAAGCATGGTGTAGACTTGGCACAAGCCTCTGGCCTGCCATGCATTGGTGATTCAGCGCGTTGGAGGTTATACTGCGTGACCAGGCCTGCTGGGGACAGAGCTGGATACGGGCCAGGAGGCTGGCCAGGGGGACCTGCCCTGCCTCCATCTAGGCCCAGGAATGGGCGGTTCTGGCTTCTGAATTTCCCAAGGAGTTGGAAGTTAAGTGGAAGAGACTTGCTATGGCCCCAGCACCTGGCACGAGGCCCTCTTCCTCTCCCCGGGTGAGCAGGCTCTGAGGGGTGGGCCAGATCTCAGGGTTCACTGGGATTTTGTCTTGCTTTAGCTCAGCATTCCTGAAGGCCTTGTCCTTGTTCAGGAGTGGGTACAAGTTCCAGAATAAACAGCCAGTGCGGAGGCTGGCCCTGGAAGCCGCTTCTCAGGAGAGGGGATGCCTTGCTGGCCCCCAGCTAGACACCGGCAAGACCTGGGCCCATGGGGGCACAAGATACTCAGCCCCCACCCCAGTTAATTGAAAGCTCCCATTAATCGAGGTTTGGCTGTGTTTTCTCTTGACACCACGCGCAGTATGGCCTGTGTCTGCTGGGCCTGACCTGGTGACATGGCCTGCCCGAGTCCCCAACTTCCTTCTCATACCTCCATCTCCTCTGGACCTCTTTCCTGCACCCGTGTCTTCCCATGGAGCCCCTGGAGGAGCTTCTTGGCCACGTGAAGCTTTTTACTTTAGCACGCGCGGCGCGTCTGTGCCCCCAGACACCGCAGAATTGATTTATAATTCTCCTAATGGAAGCACAGGCTTTCGTTGCTCCAGAATGGATCGTTACCTCTGCCACCTTCGGTAATTCTTCCCCTCCCATTTTTTCCATCCTACTGTGGTCTAAAAATATGATGTTTTATTTCGTCCTTCTCTCGTAATCCACGAAGTGCCGACGTTTCCTTTTTGGCCTGTAATTTATAGTGTGTTTGTTCGGTTTCACCTCATTAATTAATGTTCTTCCTGGGCCCCCATGACAGAGTCTTTGTGTAATGTTCTCTTACAGTAAGTAGGTGCTTTTACCCTTAATGAACAGTTTCCTGGAAATACTGAGGTAAACAAGGAATAATCAGGCGGGAACACAAGGAATCTGGGAGTTGTCTGCCATCTTGCAGCTTGAACCTGGGGAGGTGAGGTGCAGGTTTCGATCTACCACGGAATGGGCCCCATGGTGCCTTCCTTAGGGTGGGGTGTGAGCACCAGGTTCTGGGAGGTGGGTGAGCTTCCTGCTCCTCCGGGAATCCAGGAGAGTTGTCTCATCACAGGTGTGCATCTGTGGAGATGGTCGTTGGACACAGCGCAGGTTGGACACGCAGCCACACCAGCCTCTGGCCCAGACTTGGACCGTGTCTCACTTGTCCTGTGGTGGGCAAGGTTGACTGGGCAAGTTGCTCACTCACCCAAGTCCGTCCTCAGTCCCCTCGTCCTCTGGCAGACACCCCCACCTCGCCGGAGGATGGCATTCTAATAAGCACTGTACTCCCAGGAAGGTTTAAACTGAGTCTCCACACCCCATCAGGAGGGCAGTGCCAAGCCCCACAGTGCATCTCTCAGGCTTCCCAAGCCTGTGTCAGGTTTATGCAGATGGAGATGCTGGGCTTCCAGAGGTCAAATGACCCTCCTGGCTTCTGCTTTTAGGATGGAGGTGGCCATTGTGGTTTTCATACTTTAGAGCCGAGACCTGCCCGGCATGGGGAATGTCAGCACAGAGGAGTGGGGAGGCCTAATTCACAGGCCAGTGTGCTTCCCAGTGTCTTATTCCTGCTCATTCGCTCCCAGGGCACGCATAACACACAGATGCCATGCACATACACAACACACACACCACACAGACACCACACACACTACACACACACAACATACATGCAACACATGCACAACACACAAATACCACACACATACACCACATAAACACAGATATGCCACACAAATACACCACACATACACCACATGCACAATACACAGATGTCACATATACAACACACACACTATATACACAACACACAAAGCCACACATGTGTACCACACACACAACACACAAACGCCACACACATAACACACGTTCAGTCACCGTTTGCAGAAGGGAGGCTGGAAGCAGAGAACATCTAGATACGGGGCAGTTGAGACTGACCCAGGTCACCAGAAACCCACATCCATGCCGGTCTGCTCCAGCAGAGGGTTTTCTACCAACTTTTGTTTTCCTGCCATGTGACAACTATAGGTGTCAGAACTACAGAGTTGGAAGTGTCTTTGGGGGATGTGGACCAGAGGACATTAGTGTGCCACCAAGTGCTGTCTGTGAGCCACACCCAGGCCAGGTGCCCTGCTGGCTCTGCCCTGGCACCCTCAACCCATGAGGCTGGTCTTAGTGACATGAAAGGCATGAGGTGCTCAGCCCCATGGCAGGTGAATTCCCCTATGGGGTTACACAGCCAGGGAGGCAGGGGCAGGATTCGAACCCTCAGCATCCCCCTCACTTAAGCCCACTTGTCGTGTGTCCTTGAGCAAGTCACCTCCCTTTCAGGGACAATTTCCTTCCTGGGGATTAGGTGTTGGACACTTGCTCTCCCAGACCCCTCACAGCTCAGCTCTTGAGAGGTGTGGCCCTTGGCAATGGCTTCTTGGAGTTTGTCCCAACTCCCTCCCCTGGCTCTGGTGGCTTCATCTTGTCTATTCTACTTTTTATCCTGGTGGCAGGAGCCATGTGACCCTGGTGGGTGGCTTGTCTTGGAGGTTCTGTGGATGTGCCATGGTGTAGTACAGGGCAGGGACACCCACGGTTCCAAGAGCTTCACAGCCCTGGGCCGGCCTGGGGTGGGCAAGGGCGTTGGGTCAGCTGGGCAAGCTAAGTGTGTCCCGGTGTGCAAAGAAATGGGGAGATGGAGACAACTGGACAATTACCTGGGGAGAAACATCTTCCAGGAGCTGGAGCCTGCTGGGAGTGGGGGCTGGGCCAGAGCCCAAGGCCATACCTGATGGAGAGGAAAGGAGGCTGGTGCCTCTAGTTTGGTGTTCCTCCCATGTTCCCTCCCGCCCAGGTGGGCTGTGATATCTCTCTGAGCTTGACCTGTCAGGGCCGCCTGCTCTCTGCAGGGCTCGGGCACAGGGGACAGGACAGTCTTGACCCTGATGAACGGTCACTGCGGCTCTCACGCGCCATATCAGGACTCACAGCCCGAGGCTTCCGGGCAGGGAGAGAGCTCGGAGGGGACTCAATAGCAGATTTATCCCAGGGCAGCCACCGCCGGGAACATCTGCTGTCCTCCTGGAGATAGGTGCTACAGATTTATTTTAAAACTTTAAGCACAGGAAGATTAGAAGGCATTCAGTGTAAACCCAGCCCTGGCAGGACTGCTGGAGGCAGGAGACTCATCACTGCAGGACAAGGCTCCTAATAACCAGGGCTGATCGGGCTTCTCTTACCTTCATCAGGCTGGTAAGGGAGGGCCTAATTTTCATCAGGACCAGGGAGGGTGGGCGAGGCTGGCAGGAGGTGGAGGGAGGTGGGACAGGGTGGTCCCCTTGGCATTTCCTGGGATGTGCACACTGGGCTTTTTTGTTTTATTCAGAGCAAACTAGAGGGGTGTCTGTCTCCTATAACTGGAAGAAAGATGCTCTGCCCTCACTGGGGATGTGAGGGCTTCCTGTTCTGTAGTGGGAGTGGGATTTACTCCTGCCGTTTACCTCCCGAACCATCTTGCTGGGGCCCTGGAGCACTGGTCTGTACCGGCTTGCAGCCTGAGCTCAGCCTGGGGTTCAGTGCCCGCCTTGTACCATCCTTGGGAGCAGACATTTTCGGTGCTGAGGGTGTAGTCCAGTAGGAGTCTTTGAACCACCCTCAGGGGTCCTGGGTACCTGATGTGTGGTATTGTTGCCATCAGATGGGTATTCCCATGTCATGAGGCTGATGAGTATGGAATGCCCTCTGCGGGGTAACCTGCTACTTGGATGGGCCCTTGGTGTCCTCTGTTGGGCCAGACCCAAGCAGTGTGGCTGGTCTGGGACTGGGGAGGACATGGCTGTGGAGGTGACAGACATTAACAAGGTGTCTTGAAGCCTGTGGGTGCCAGGTCATGGCCCTGATCACTGCAGGTGGAGGATGTATGCCCTTGTGGCATGGTGCATGGGGAGGAAATGGCGCAAGTTCCAGGGCACAGTGAGAAGAGCCGAGGCCAAGTCTAAGGTAGACGCAGGAGAGGAGCGACCTCCACAGTGTGTTACCTGCTTAGCCTCGGGGGACCAATGTGGCACCTGTACTTCCTCCCCTGGCTCCTGGCAGGCTGAAAATCCGGGCTTGGCCTCCCCAACACACACTAGACCAGAGTCCCCTGGGCCCACATCGCAGGGTCTGGCAGCTGCCAGCACAAGCTTACTGGGGAGAGGTGGGTGGGAAGTGGGACAGAGAGTGGGCTCCAGGTCCAGCATTCAAGCTTTGGGCACAGTGAGGACGATGAGTCTCATGGCAGCCACGAAACAGGTGAGGCAGGTGTTTGCACAGATGGGTCCTGAAACCGTGACAGTAGATTGCAGGGTGGAGGCCGGCTGTCCATCCATCTTGGCTAGGTGTCACCCACCAGGGAGATGTGCTGGACTCTCTAGGCGCTGCTGGACCCAGGTAGGGGTAAGGCCCCCCCAAGGGTGCTGTCATCTCCATGGCCTGTGCGACCTGCAGACCCGGACTGACCAGAGCAGAGGCCATGATGCCCATGTCCCCCAGGAGACCCAGTGGTGGATTTCCTCTGATACTGCAGCAGGCACAAAAGGTCCTGAGTGTCCAAGCAAATAGTGAATATAAACTCCAGGAACTCAGCCGGGCACGGCCTTCCTTCAGCTTAACTGTGAGAGAGGAGAGAGTTTCCCAAGCTCCCGAGCGGCATCTCCGCAGAGGCTCCATGGGAGTTGTTGGGTGAGACAACACCAGCCAGGTCTTTCTACTTTGGGTCTTCTCAGAGCCTAAGCTGTACTGGGTGGCGCTGTGAGCACTGAGGAGGCAACAGGCATAGACGTCTCCCTCACATACGCACTCTAGAAACCATCTGAGGAAGATCTGGTGGCATTTCATGGATGGTGTTCTGTGGAACCCAGGTTTGGAAAACACCCCCAGAGGGGCCCGTGTTGCCCATCTGTGCTCTGCAGGGCAAGCCCCCTGCTGTTGGGTACCTCTGAGACCCCATACACGCCTGCAGCCCTTCTCATCTTCTGTCCATCTCAAGTCCTGTCCATCCACAAGGGCGTTCAACACCGTAGCCACTCTCTGCCTCAAGTCTCCCCATGGGCACTGCATCTGGGTAGGTGGCACTCCAGGGACACATGTGATGAGTTTGGGCTGTGGTGCATGGCCACATGGACTGATGACGCATGTGAGTCCCTCACCCCTCTCATCAGTGTGAAGCCCACGACTGGGAGCGATGGCCTCCACTCAAGCTGCCTCCGTTCCTTACCTGCCCCAGCTGGGCACGTGGGGGCTCGCGGGTCTGTTTACAATGCTCTCTTCCTCTGAAGAGAAGCCAGGGGCAGTCTCATTTAATTATTAATGCCCTAAGTCAGATGGTGCCCGGCATGTTAACCTCTGTCACTCCAGATGGAGTCGGCTTAATAATCACGCGGTGGGATTGATTTTCCAGGGTCGCCTGGTAAGTTCCTGTCTTTGAGATCCAACCTCCCAGAGAGACCCATTAAGGATAATGGGGCTGCGTTGCCCCCTGTGGTGCGGGCTTCTCAGTGCCCTCAAGGCCCTGATGATGTGTGGGACAAGTGGAAATGTTTTTTTCAGCGTTGGGAGGATGTCAATGCAGGCTCTGGGTTGCTGGGCTGGTGGCTCTGGCTACCAGCACATGAGTGTGGTGTTCCCGGGACACAGCAGGTGCCAAACCTGTAGGGGAGGATGTGGGGGCCTGAACTGCTCCTGGAGCTGATGACATTTGGACACATAGAGCTAGGGTCCAAGTGAGTGAGGCTGGGGGTGAGGACCGCAGAAGAGGGTCCAGCCGATCTGAGTGCTGAGTCTGCAGATTTTAGATCAGGCCAGGTCCAAAGAAGAAGCCAGAGGCTTGGGGCATCCAAGAGGTGCTGTCTCCTCTACCTGCAGGCTGACCTGCCTCTGATCTCACCCTGCCGCAAGGCAGGGGACTTGCAGTTCAAGGCCAGGTGGTCCTGGGCGCCAGGGAGGAGCTGGCCTTATACCCTGCTCCCCAGCCCATCCACATCCGCTCCTGTGTGCTCATCAAGACTCCTAGTAGTTGTTCTGTGCCCCAGTGTCCTGGTAGTTCACACCTGACAACTCAGTAAAGGAGTTTTCATGGAAATTTTAACAGCCACAGCAGTGACCAGGTGACCTCCATTTTCATCGTGGGATCAGAGGGGCAAGAGAGCAGTCTTTTCTTGGTCATGACCTCACCTTCTAGTAGTCTAAGCTTCATATGAGAAAACGCTGCAGTGACAGGAGCCGCCACGGAGGGTGTCAGGGCAAGAGCCAAGACACAGTGTCCTCTGCAGATGGCCTTCTAAGTGCTGTGGCCACTGTGTCTTTTTTTACTTGGTGCCTGATCCGCTCTCCCCACCCCCGGGAAGATGTGTGCCACGTTGACCCTGAATAGCTCGCTGCATGCCCTAGGAGGGCTCTCTCCTCCAGGAGCATGGGCTGCAGTGCCCGCTGGGGCTCCCCAGCCCCCAGTGCATGCAGAATCCTCTGAGAGGTGCTGCCACATCTCCCAGGACAGGAGGGTAGGCGAGTGGGTAGGGAGGTGCAGGCCACACTCTGCATCTCCGGGACACAGCTGAGCAGGATGCCAGATTGATCTCCTACCGACGTTCAGACACATTTCTTTGAAGTCAGCAGAGTCTGCCCTGAGTCAGAGGATTTCAGTCTCAGACAGAGGGGTCCCATTAATCACTCGTTTGGACCCCACAGTTACATGGTGTTTGTGATGATTTGTTTATCTTTGAGGAGCTGCTGAGAAAGAGTTTAACAAAGAGATTACAGGGTGTGGAGGAGTGGGTATCACCTTCCAGGAGAAAGGCGTTCCCCTGGCACAGATGGGGTACATACAACATGGGCACTTGTGTGTGCCCAGGTGGGTGAGTGCCTCCTCATCCGAGACCCTTCTTCAAGCTGGGGACCCCTTCCCCATATCTTACATGTTTTCTCTAACAAATAGAGTTACTGATTAGGAAGCAAAGCCGCTCAGAGTGCAGGGAAGCTTTTAAACACTTCCCGATCATGTCTACACACACTTGAAAACATGAAAAACCACTGGGTCTGCAGGTGACAAGAGGACGCATGTGAGTTCCAGCTCCCCTATGCCCCCATGGGACCCCCAGGTGGCAGTGCTCTGAGGCTGGAGGGTCAGGGTCGGGGGTGAACAAGGACCCCAGGGTCATTTTAGTCACTCCTGCGAAAGGGTCCTGTGCGTGCTGAGGAACTCTTGGTTGTGAACCCTGGTTTCGTGAACCCACGGAGTGGGTGCCCCAGGAGGGCACACTTAACGCTAGCCAAGGCTGTCAACCGAGGCCTGGATCAAGCTCTGCAGGCTGCCTCCTTAAGCCTTTTACGCGGTTGTCTACATCCGTCATCTTGCCGTGGATGACGCGTGCTGACTGCCTCACTGGGTGTACATGACTGACGTTCCCAGGAGGGGGAGAGAGTCCGGGTCCAGCCCTGGGCCACACCACACTCCTCTTTCTTCGAGGCAGGTGGGCATAGGGAGGAGCTGGATGGGCAGAGCTCCTGGGGGGTGTGCGGGGGCAGAGTCCTCGGATGGACTGGGCCCTGAAGACATGGAGTGACGATCAATTCTGCACAGTCCGGCACTTTTCTGGGCACATGTTTACAACCTTCACTGGGTTCTCAGAACTGCTCAGAACCCTGCATGGAATTCGGCTTTTCTGACAGAGGTTCCCTTCCTCCTCAGAACCTGAGGACCTGCCTGTGTGCCTCCCACGCTCGCTGCGCCACGGTGATGCTGGGCTGGTCCACCTGAAGACACGCCTCTTCTGTCTCATGGGCCAGGATGATGCACGCCACAGCCAGGCTGCTTGTCTTCTGCCTCCTGCCAGCTGCCTTCGCTCTGAACCCCGAGGACCCCAATGTGTGCAGCCACTGGGAGAGGTGAGATGTGTGTCATGGTGTTGTAGGGGCAAGAGTGACTGGGAGGGGTGGAACTGCCCGCAGGGGGCCCATGGGGGTTGGCACCATGCTGAGGGATGAGATGGAGGGTCTTGGGTCCTGCATGACATGTGCTGGGCGAGGTTGGCAGAGGCCACATGTCACTGCAGTGACCTTGTGTCCCGCTCTCCCTGTACCTGCACTTTCAGCATCACAAAGATAGGGAGGTTGAGGCCTAAGGGCCCGGTGCCTGGCTATCCATGGTGGGGGAGCTGGGGGACGTGAGCTGGACTCCCAAGCGTCTTGCTCTCTGGTGCCAGGGTGCCTTCCCTGGTCTCCGAGAACCGGCAGCAATGTGGCAGCTTAGATGTGAGGCCCTAGCAGCTGCCCAAGGAGGATGGGTGACAGGCCCTGTAGCTTCTGGTCTGGTGAGGTCAGGGGACTGTGGGGGGAGGTTTGATGGGGACAAGGGGCTGTGGGGGGCAGGAGGCTGCTGGGGGACAGGGGACCTGGTGGGGCATGGGCCTCGGGGGTAGAGGTCTTGGGGCATGGAGGCTGAGATCACTGCAGTAGAGTCAGCCACGCTCCGCAGCAGCAGCAAGTCCTGGGGGAATGGTCTGGTCCCTGTAGACGGCCTGACTTTGAAGCACAAGGTTAAAGTATTGATTTTGGTGAGCGGAAAGACAGTGACCGGAGACCCAATCAGGAAAAAGCGAATTAAACCCTGGAATGGATCAGTCCTACTGACTGGACGCTGCCACCACTTAGATGTTAATAAATCAAATGAACGAAACACAGGTGAGGGCCAGGGGAGTGGGTGGTGTGGGCTGGAGCACATGGGACATCTGTGCAAGGACCATGGCGCACAGGGCCCAGTCCTGCAGCAGGAACAGGTACCTCCTCCAGAGAGCCCCAGGCATTGAGGTAGTAGCTAGATGTGTGTGGGTGGAAGGAGGGGCTGGGAAGTGGAGGGACAGTGTCGCAGTGGTGTAGTCCCATGCCATGCACTCCACGAGGGGTGCCAGCAAGGTCCAGGCAGGAGCCGAGGTGGTGCTGCCTGGAGTCCCTCTTCCCAGGAGCAAAAAGATTGCGCTGTCCCGAGGAGACCTCAATCCATTAGGCCTGGATTCTTCCCCCTGCAAGCTGTGTGACCCTGGAAGGCCTCTGGGTGGCCCTGAGCCCTGCCCACCTCTGAAGTGGGGCGGATGATCATTTTCGCCCTGCTGGCTCATGGAGGGCCAGGGACAGCAGTTTCATGGAAGGGCTTTGAGGCCGTGGAGTCCAGTGACCTTCTCTTCTCATGACCCCTATGGCCATGCGGGAGCTTGAGTGCGTGTCAGACTCCCTGGGGATGTGGAGATGTCCCGACCAGTACCCAGAGATACTGAATGTGCACTTCTCACATATTGTCCTCGCAGTTCTGAGGGGACTCAGGCCTCCTGCCCCTTCTGGTTTTGGTGAACTTAAACCTTTATTCCCAGTGGGTTGGAGAGGCTGTGGGTAGGATGTCACATCGGGCTGTAGCTGTGACTACAGCCTCAGGTGACCCCTGTCATCACCCTTGTCTGTGCCACATCCCCGGCTGTGGAGTGCCTTCTTCCCACCTGCTCACCTTCACCTTCCCCTTCCCCAGCAACTTTGTCCCAAGGACCCCTCTTCCAGCGAGCCCACCTTGACGGCAGGGCCCACTCCAATGTCCTTTTTCTCTGAGTCCCATTGGTACAGTGATCAACTCAAACTTGAACCACCTCTCCGCATTTCTAGCTGGGCCAACATGAATTATCTGGAATGTGAAAACATTCTGACTTAGCTGACCCGAACTGGTGTTTTGGGCTGGCTGGGCTGTCCATCGAGGTTACAGCCTGGATAGGAGGGCAAGGTATGACCCCAGCAGCTAAAATGAAGTCTGGGGTCCTGTGGGCTCTTCCACTTTCAGCTGAGTGCCACTGCAGGTCACACATGGCTGGATCCATGCCATTCCCAGTCCCTGGGAAAGGCATTGGGTGACTTTTGGTTGGTTTGCCCCCTTGGTAGGACCCAGCGTGCAGTCCTCCTGGCTAGGGAAGCCTGGCTCGGGGAGGCTCATCTGGCCTCTGTTAGTGTGCTGGCAAGTGAGCATATCAGATGCTAAGCTGTGAACCGGCACATGCTTCAGGTCCAGATCTGGAGTTGGTCAAGTGCTCCTTGCCACACTCACCCAGGCCAGGGCAGGCTGCTGGTACGGGTCCATTCTTGGCACCCCCAGCCTCTCAATTGGTTAGGCCTTCGCTTTGAGTCTCTGCTCTCCTGTCAGTGCTGGAAGGGAAAGCTGAGCCCCAAGTGCTCAGCAAGGGAGGCCACTTTGGGTGCAGGTCTTACTCCCCTGACCGAGCGGTGAAAACCCCTTGGTGCCCAGCATGGACAGTGAACCATGGCATGTCACTTGGCAATGACAGCCAGCTCCTATTAAATGCTTACTGTCTACCCATCAAGCACTGCACATGTGCAGTAGTATCCCATTTATCTTCCCACTGCCCTGAGTGATCCTCATGATAACTGCGTGAAGTCCCTGATCATTGTCATCATGGATTCACAGGCAAGGAGACAGAGGCTTACAGGAGTTAAATGACACCAAAGGGCATGCCACCACCAAGTGCCGGCTTCAGATTCCCAGCCTGGCATGCTCACCCCTTCACTTCCCTGGAGACATGTCGGGGCATAGGGTCATGCTCTTCAAGTTGGAAGAGGCTTTTGGGAAACTGGGGTCAAGCTGCCTCAGTTTCCCTGGGACTGCAGAGAAAGCAGAGGTTGGGCTGAGTCTGCATGGCTGTGGGCCTCTGGGGCTCAGCTTGGGTATAGTTGTGGGTCACATGGAAGCCCTCCTGTCTTCTGTGCTTCAGAGAGATAGTTTCCTCCTCCTGTCCTCCATGCTTCAGAGAGAAAATTTCCACCTCCTGTCCTCCAAGCTTCAGAGAGACAGTTTCCATCTCCTGCCCTCTATGCTTCAGAGAGAGAGAGAGTTTTCACCATCCAGCCTCTGAGCCTCGCTGGCTCTGAACCTTTTCTGCCTTCTGGACCTTTGACCTTTCAGGCCTCAGAGGCCGCTGGTGGTCCGCCTGGCGAGCCGGCCTCCCGTCTCCCCACGAATTAACCAGTGTGGCTCCCCTGGGCCTGCGCAACCTGGGCCTGACATCTGGTGCAGTCCATGAGCTTCTTGCACTGACACAGAATAGGACCTGCCTGCATGCAGGTGAACTGCACTCCTACCCAGGGCCTCTCTCTACCCAGTCAGTGCAGTGCTAGTTTGGGCACCCTCCAAGTGATCCTGCCAGTTGCACGGGTGGGAAGCTGGAGTTGGCCTCCTGGCAACGTCTCCTGCTGGCCCAGGTTTACACAGCAGGCGGGACACCGGTTACTGCTTCCACAGGGGGTCCAGCGCATGTCCTCAGTGGACCCCAGCCATGCTAGGGTGGACAGCACCTAACATGGGGCCTCCCTGACGATCAGGTCCTCATCTGTGAGAGAGCACACAGTTCCATCAGCCTTGGAGTGTGTGAGGACTGAAGGAGTTTAGAACACGCATCAGTAGATATGAGCAGTTTTAATGCCAGCTGCATGACCTGGGCAAGCCACCTCTCTCTGAGTTTTTTATCTGTAAAATCGGGCCACATATGGGGTATGTTGCTACACAGATCAGCTTCTGTACGTGTTCTTTGAAAACCATAAAGATCCAAGCAAACATAAGAAGTCCTTTTAAGCTGGTTGACTCTGCCACCCAATACACCTGAGCCCTCCTTCATTCATTCTCTATTACTTGAGTGCATGAACTAGAACTTTAGAAAATGAGCTGGGTTAAATGTCAGCAAGGGATGCATCCTGGACCCAGCCTGGAGTCAGGGGGTTGGGAGGCTGAGAGTGCCCCAGAGGGAGGAGGGTGGTGGAGAGGAGGCTCAGAGCCTCTGGACACTTGGTTGCAGCCAGGCCTGGGCTGTGGCTGGGTGCCCCAGGAAGGTGCCTGCATCCTGAACCTGGCTCAGTTCCCAAGTGCTGACCCAACTCCTGTCTTTCTCTGGTTCCCAGCTATGCCGTGACCGTCCAGGAGTCATACGCACACCCCTTTGATCAAATCTACTACACGCGATGTACGGACATCCTCAACTGGTTCAAGTGCACCAGGCACCGGTAAGTACCACCCTCTGGATGACTCAGGGTGGGAAGGCCTAGGGCAAACAGTGTCTCCACACCAGACACCCGACACAGGAGAGCTGTGGGCAGGGCAGTCTGGACGTGCTGGAGCATCCGTGCCCTTGGGTCATCCTCAGCCAGCAACAGGTCATGGGAGTTGATGGGTAAATAAATGTCCTTGGGTCTTGGAGACCATGCCGAGGTGCACTCTGCGTGCACCCAGCATCTCCAGCAGTGGACCCTGGGCAAACCCTGTATTGGCCACCTTCTCCTCTGTCTCGCTTTTCCTACCAGTGCTTCCTGGGTCATCGCTTATAAATGTATCTTTGAATTCCTGTCTCAGGGCCTGCTTCTAGGGAAATCCCACCTAAGGGCTCCCTCAGAGCACATGTAGACCCTGCCAGAGCCTCTCTGCACCTGGCCAGGCTGTGCTTAGCAGTGCTCAATGTGAGCAACTGCACATGGTCATCACGCCCTTCTCTGCAGCCCTCCTGTGGGTCATGATACGTTCTCATGCCTCTGAGGGAAAGATGGGAAGGAAGGAAGGACAGTTTTGCCACTTTCTGTTGAGAGTCCCAGTGTATCCATGAAACACTGGATACTTCTCATCCTACCCACCCTGCAGGGTCCAGGAGTTCAGGCATGTGGAAACACTCTGGAGAAGAGTGCAGGTATGAGGCACATGCGGGTGACAAGATTAATGGGGGCAAAGAGCCAGCAGAGGAAGGACAGGGCCATGAGGGGCATGAGGGAGGACAGGGCATGGGCCCTGTCCCAGGGGTGAGCATGTGGGTTTTTCCCAGCTTCTTGCTTGCTTCCTCCTGTGAGCCTCTTCTGGCGAGGATTTGGGAATCCTAGGGGGCAGCCATGTGGGTGAGGAGACCTGTTCTAGCCGGGAAGTTGACATTCTGGTTTTCCTGAGGTTTGCTACCACCTTGCAGCCTTGAGGTCCCATCTGTGGGTTCCAGTGCTTGGGCCACACGTGGTCTTGTGTGGCATGTTTTTCCTTCTGTATTTCGTAACTCTGGACCATGTTCCGAGTATCATGTGTGCCGTGTTGTGGAGCCCGGACTCTGCTGTGCTTTTCCAGGGGCTTGATCCGTGGCTGCTGTATTGGCAGACAATGCACTCGGCTAGACTCAGATGCCAGATGCTGGAAATTTGGTGTTTTTAGCCCTCACTGGACTACTTGGACTCTACCCTCTGCAGACGTGGATTGGGGCCAGATGCTTGGGCAGGGGCTTTACTGAGGACTCGAGCTCCCTCTCCGTGGCTTCTCTATCATGAGACTGCTTTGACTTACCACCTCTGGCCACCCTGGCCTTATCCTGTGGCTTACCATGCCTGCTATGCTGTGTCCCTCTCTGAGCTGTGCTCACCCAACATTTTGGGCTGACGTGCTCAAGCTGCTTCTTCCCCTGACGTTGGGTCTCCTCCTGTATTTGCCCACTTGTCCTCTCTCTGGGCCTGAGGTGGGGCTCTTGTGTTTCCCCAGATTTCACAGTAGCTACTTGCAGACCGGTGGGTCCCATGGAAGCTGCTGAGCCTTGCCCACGTCCTCCCAGTTCTCAACTGTGAAGTGGGGGCCACGTGCCCCTCCAAACCCTGGTCTGGCCTCCAAGGGTTGCATGTGACCCTGGTCAGAGGTGGGGATGGGAGTGGCCGCCTGCACTTCCCCAAGGTTGCCCTGGTGGCAGCCTGTTGTCACTTGAAGGCTGGGCTGTCCATCACTGCTGTTGCCATCACCACGCGGCTGGGCCGTGAGCAGCTGCTTCTGCAACCCCTGCAGTCTTGGAACATGAGTTACTCTACTGAAGTATCCAGCTGCCTGCTTTCCTGATGCCCAGATATGCATGTCGACAGCCACACCATCAGCGGCTGTGGTGTGGAGAGGCCGCTCTATCCAGGTCTTTTTCCTGTGGCAGCCTGCACGCCTCCCCACCACCCACCCTGCATGGGACAGAAATGACTGGGGCCAGAAATGCAGGTGCAGCTCCCTCCCAAGAGGCTTGCGTGGTCCTGACACCTGCATTGGAGGCCCTGGGCGTCCTGTGTGGTGGGAGGATGACTGATGACCTCGCTTCGGCTCCAAATTATTCTTCATCCAAGGGGCTTGCACACCCCGGAAGCTGCCAGGGATCCTCTTCCTGTGCTGGGATGCAGCTCGCTTCCAGCCAGCTTTGTTTCTATTATGGGTTTTTGACAAAGTGGAATGACCTTAGCATGCGACATTCCCAAATATCACAGATTTCCCCAGAGCCTTGGCTGTCGTTTATCATGAAGCGAGGCTGTAAAGACTGGGAGGACTGCCACAGCCGGGCTCGGGGGCTCACTTCCCAGGCCTCCATGGGAGGCAGGCCCTCGGTGTCTCTACGGCCATGCCTGCCACTCTCCTGCTGCGCATGGTCCATGGCAGGCCCCCTGGGGTGTTGAGGGAAAGAGGAGAGAGCTCCAGTCTCAAGGCCTGAGGACCTGGAGTTGATGGGTCACAATCCGTGACCTGAGACGGTCACGTACTCTCTGAACTCCTCTCTGTGACCTGGGGCGGTCACCTGCTCACTCTGGTCTCCACTCTGTGACCTGGGGTGGTCACGTGCTCTCTCAGGTCTCCTCTCTGGGACCTGGAGTGATCTCGTGCTCTCTTGGGTGTCCTCTCTGTAACCTGGGGTGGTCACGTGCTCTCTCGGTCTCTACACTGTCACCTGGGCAGTCACATGCTTACTCTGGTCTCTACTCTGACCTGGGGTGGTCACATGTTCTCTCTGGTCTCCTCTGTGTGACCTGGAGTGGTCACGTGCTTTCTGTGATCTCTTCTCTGTGACCTGGGGTGGTCATGTGCTCTCTCTGGTCTCTACTTCGTGACCTGGGGCAGTCATATGCTCTCTTGGGTCTCCTCTCTGTGACCTGAGGTGGTCACCTACTCTCTGGTCTCCTCTCTGTGACTTAGAGTGGTCATGTTCTGTCTCTGGTCTCTCAGGCCACTTCATCTCCACTTTGATTCTATGAGAATGGGCCTTTGCCTCCAGATACTCCACTTGATCCTTCCTGAGGACCTAGCCTTTACCCCATCCCAGTTCCCTTGTTTCCCTCCTTCACGGTGGCCATCTGTAACCCTGAAAGCCACCCTGGAAGGGTGGACACTGGCAGTGGTCAAGCCCAGCAGCTTTGAGATCAGGAGGGGGGTTTGAATCTGGCTCTGACATGTGTGATCCCTGCTAGCTTCTCTCATCCTAAAACAGAAGGTGGGAGTGGGGTAATGTGAGATGGGGTGAGTGCTTCTAGAGAAAAGAATAAAGGGACGTGGCAGCCCTGCCTCTGGGGGCTAAAGGGGTCTCTCCCAGCATCTCTCTGGCACGGGCCAGACCTGAGCATTTGTATTGGTATAAGGACTGGAACCAGAGTTTGACTCTATTTAGAGTGCTGTGCTCTGTGGGCCCAGCTTCTTCCTCACAGAGCCAGGTGGACCTGGGCCTCCTGGGATGGTGTGCCATGCTCCTCTTGGGAGAGAGTTGTGTGTTCTCTGGGATCAAGGAGTCTCAGAGGGGCCTTTGCTGACTCAGCTCAATTCTCTGAGGGGCTGAACCTCCACTGCTCCAGCCCAGGCTCTTGGGATTGGAGGGATCTGGCTTGTCAGAGTGAGCACAGTCATGGGACTCCAGAGCCTGCCTGGCGGGGTCACCCATGCTGCTCCAACCTGGACTTGGGGGGTAGAGGAAACAGGGAACAGCTCATGACACCCTCCACAGTGTCACCCAGAGGCGTCTCTGCAGATGTCTCGAGGCAATCAGGGAGTCCACGGGTCTGGCGATCCTGAGTTGGACATTTGTGCTGCGTCACGCAGCCTGATCCCCATCAATCCTTCTCTGTATTCCTTTGTATTTGAGGCTGCCATGCATTTTAAAGTCATTACTGAATGGCATCCTGGGTGAAGTGAGCACAAATATCATTCTGAGCTGCTGGATTGATTTCCACCTTCAAGCGACTTTCCCCTTTGTGCCTAGGATCAGCTATAAGACGGCCTATCGGAGGGGCCTCCGCACCATGTACCGACGGAGGTCGCAGTGCTGCCCCGGCTACTATGAGGATGGAGACATCTGCATACGTACGTAGGGGCCATGACTGGCTGGGAGGGGAGGCAGGGCTGGTGACCGGGGCCCTGGGCAGCAGGTCCCACTGAAGGGCTCGGGAGGCCCTGACACTGCCCTGCCCAGGAGGAACATGTTGACTGGGACTTGGCCACCACATCAGCCTCCTTACAGGGTGGATGGAAGGGTCAATCCTGGAATTCAACAGGGTGGGAGATGTGGAGCCTTTTGGGGAGTACTCTGAGGAGCAAGGAGAAGCAATGCCCAGTGCCCTGCCAGGGCGAGACCAGAGCAGGTGCTCAGGGGGCTTTGTTGGATGGAGGGAGAGATGGAGGGCATGTGGGGGGAGGAAGTGGGGAAGGAGGCAGGGAGGCTGGGAGGGAGGCAGGCAGGGTGCCAACACCACAGCATCCAAGAGGAGGGTGCCAGGGCGAGACAGTCCCAGCGAGAGGGACACGGGAGAAGAGGCAGATGCATGAAGGTTCAACGTGGCCTCCCTCCCTGTTTGTTTCGGGCAGCTAGTGGAAGCCTCATGTTTCCCAGAAAGATGAGGGCTGGGTTGCTGGGCAGCTGCAGGCTCTGAGAGAGGCAGTACAGGGTAGTGGGGGGCACCTGGGAGCTGGAGCCTTCGGTACGGGGTTCCCCAAGTGTGGCCTGGGTGGGTCATTTCACTTCTCGGGGCCAGCAGTTGCAGGGCCTGTCAGACCCTCAGGGCTCTTTCTCTGCTCACCTCTGACCAGTGAGATGGGCCTGGGTGGGCTTTCATTGGGTGCTAGAGGTCTCTGGACCACAGGAGGCATGTTGGGGAGGGTGGGAGGACCCATTTAGTGACTGGGAAGAGCTTCCGTGTTGGTCTCCCACCTCTCGTGTGGAGAGGGACCCTCCCTGCTGGTGTTCTCTCTCGCAGAGAAGTCTGGGCAAGGGGAGTACTGAGAATGACATGACAATTTTCCTGCTGTTGGAAGGTCTCCCCGAGTGCCAGAGAAACTCAATTCTAATTGCATTACAGGAACGAATGAAAAATGCTCCCACAAACGCGTTCCATAGCGATGGTTTCGCAGGAAAAATAAAGACTCCTCCAGAGCAAACCCCAAGAGGCTGTTTCTCAGGAGCAGGCGGGGGCTGAGCAGGATGGCATTTCTCCTGGTCAGGACTGAGGCTCTGCTGCTGCTATCTCAGGGGTGGGTGGGACTTGGGGCTCACCGCCTCAGCAGGCGAGTGAGAGTGGTTGTCCAGCTCAGGGCACCACATGGACTTGGGCAGTAATGAAGGAGTCTGGTGTCCATGTGGGGTCCAAGAGCGGGAGAGCACGTCCATTTCCAGTTCTGTGGGTGGTAGTGGGAGAGCTTGTGGGACACTGTGAGTGGGCAGAAGGGCGATGTGTCCTGGCTGTGCAGGAGGCCAGGTCTCACTGATGGGAATGGTGGTTTAAAACCTTCTGGGATGCCGGTCTTGGTGGCTCAGTCTGTAATCCTGCGCCTTTGGGAGGCTGAGGTGAGTGGATTGCCTGAGCCCGTGGGTTTGAGACCCTCCTGGGCAACTTGGCGAGACCTCATCTCTACAATAAATAAAAAAATCAGCTGGGCATGGTAGCGCATGCCTGTAATTCTGGCTACTCGGAAGGCTGAGGTGGAAAGATTGCTGGAGCCCAGCAGGTCGAGGCTGCGGTGGCCGGGAATGGCCACTGCACTCCAGTCTGGGCAACAGAGTGAGACTCCAACTCAAAAAAACCCTTCTGGACCACTCCTGCGTAACCGCCAGCCCTGCCTGCTACTCTGGGTTGATTGACCAGACCCTGGGAAGCTGAAAAGCCCCTTTCAGGACTAGGGCTTGTCCTAGGAGAGGACAAGAGAATCCTGGCAGCCAGATGTGGCCCCTGGGTGCTGGCAATGACAGTGGGGTTACACCGGCCTGAGTAAACCTCGCTCTGCTGCCAGCTCCTTTCTCCTTATCTTTATAGTCATCCAAGCACATGCTATGAGCCACACACCATGCATCACATGTCACATGCCACGTGCCGTACTGATCTCCTTACACACACTGATGTGTCCACCCTCACTGAAGTCTCACAAGGTCAGTTCCCTTATTCCTCCCATTTTATAGATGAGAAACTGAGTCACAGAGAGATTAAGTAACTTATCTGAGAACACACAACTAGAAAGTTGCAGAACTTGGCTTTGAATCCAGGCTATCTGGCTCCAGGGTCTGAACTTGGCTGGCTGGGTCAGGCTGCTTTTGTTTTCACGAACCCAGGCAAGATGTTACCTCTGTGCCTCAGTTTTCCCTCATGTAAAATGGGGATGGTGATACCCTACCATCCAGAGGTGGGGCTGGATGAAAGCTTGCTCCCCCCTGTGGCATTGGTTCCTGACATTGTCTGCCCTGGCTTTTATCATAATTGCTCAAAGAGGTTCAGGGACGCCCCTCAGGAAAATGCACGTGTGAGCCTACACACACAATGCACGCTGCACATGTGAACCTGCAGACACACACAGTCCTTTGTACACGGTTTCAGAGCCCTTGACATCCTCACAGGCCATTTTTATTCATTCAGCAGTTTTGTTGCTTCCTCCTATGCAAGGTACAGGGCATAGGCAGGAGTGCTGGGAGGTGCTGCCCTTCCCCCTTCTCTGCCCCCCTTCCCTCCTTCCAGGACAGTGCTGGGCATCTCTGTCTCTGTAGCCCATAACCTATGTGCAGGGTTGGAGGTATCTAGGGGGCTCTGCTTTCTGAGAATGTCAGCCCCACATCAGGCCAGATGCGCAGGGCTGTGCGGCAGTAACAGAAGGGGCCCTGGCTGGTCCCAAAGGTGGGGCCCAAGCACCAAGTGAGCAGCATCCATGCAGTCACGGTCCACAGTCCATCTGATGAACTCACACCTCATGATGGCAACCAGACAGCCCTGGGTGTGCGGTCCTGGGTCCTCCGGCCTGAAGTGCCCAGTCACAACTTTTGGGGGACATGTTCTCGTGCAGATGCTGGGCCCTGGCCTCAGAGCCTCTGGTTCAGTGGATTTGAGGGGGTCAAGAATCTGCATTTCTAACACGATCCCAGGTAGTGTGGATGCTACTGGACTAGAAACCCTACTCTGAGGATCCCTGGGCCACGCTCTGCTGAGAGCCAGGTTTTGTGCTCCCAAGTGAGTTGCACGGGGGCTGGTGGTTGCATCCCAGGTTCTGCCCTCAGCATTCAGGGCAAGGAAGATGCAGCCTAGTACCCAGCAGGGAGAGTTCTGTTTGCCCCACCTGGCTCTCTTTCCCTGGCTCAGTTTCCTAGACATCCAGGTGTATCTTCCAGCCCTTTCCTTGCCCACTCCCTGTTGTGTGGTTTTCTTCAAACCCAGAAGTGGAGGATTAACCAGAATCCCCAGCATTTGGCCAGTGGGCCTAATTGGTTTGGGGCACCTGGTTGGGCTGGCTTAGGTGGGGCTGTGTGGGCCCTGTGGGCTAGTCTGAGTGGTAGTAAGGAGGGCCAGCAGCCCAGGGGCTGAATGTTGGCCATTGGGAGGGAATCTGGTAGGGAGTAAGATTTAATCAGAGAAAGCCAGCTGCCCCAACTGTGACTTAGCACCCCCACTTCATTAGGGCATTAGTGCTGTTGCTTGCTTTCTCTCTCCTTTTTCTTTCCTTCCTCCCTCCCTTTCTCTCTCCCTCCCTCTCTCTCTCTCTCTTACCC
>NW_007247454.1:226386-255813 GCF_000164805.1 Carlito syrichta
ACGCAGTGGCACACTCATGGCCACTGCAGCCTCGACTTGCTGGGCTCAGGTGATTCTTCTGTGTCAGTATTCCAAGTAGCTGGGATTACAGGTGTGAGCTACCACACCTGGCTGGTTTGTTAAATCTCAATGATGCTATATTTGCTAAAAAAAAAATTTTAAATTTCATCTTCTGAATGCTTGATGCATTTATATGTTCAACAAAAGTAAAGACTCATCCTGCTCTATCCCCTATGTGGCTCCATCTCACAGGCTTCAGTTGGGTTTTTCCATGTGTGTGTGTATATGTGTGTGTGTGTGTGTGTGTGTGTGTGTGTGTGTGTGTGTGTGTAGACAAGCAAACACGAACATACTTGGACTCACTTTTCTTTTTTTTTTTTTTGAGTCAGAGACTCAGTCTGTTGCCCAGGCTGGAGTGTGGTGGCATGCTGCTCATAGCCACCGCAGCCTTGACCTGCTAGGCTCAGGCAATCTTTCCACCTCAGCCTTCCAACCAGCAGGTGCATACCACCACATTTGGCTAATTTTTTTTTTTATTACAGAGACGAGGTCTTGCCATGTGGCCCAAGCCAGTCTCGAACCCCTGGGTTCAGGCAATTCTCTTGCCTTGGACTCCCAAAGTGCTGAGATTATAGACATGAGCTACCATGCCTGGCAGCTTCCTCCTTCTTGAAGGATTTTTCACAGTTCTCTCAGGGAAGGGCTGTGCGTGATCAACCCCAGTGCCTTCTTCGTCTGACAGTGCTGCAACTCTACCTTGCTTTTGAAGGAGGGTGTAGCTGCTGTGTCCACCTGAGTTTCCTGTCATTTCCTCCCGTGGTGGAGGGCATAGTCCACTGTGTTCCTGACCAGTCACTGCGATGTTACTGGGGCATGTCTGGGTGTGGGGTGATGTCCATTTATGCCATCTGCATCTCCTACAAGCCAAGGACTCACATCATCTGGCAGTCTGGAGAGTTTCGGCCATACCCTTCACAACTCTCCCTCTTCCATCCTTTCCACATGGCCTAGGGGCTCCGGTGTGGATCCCCCACTATGTCCTCTGTCTCTCCTGAATTCTCACTCCCATTTCTTTCTCTCTCCACGCTATGTCTTGGACGTCTTCCTCAGACCCGATAATTCTGGTATTTGACCTGTCTACTGTGATCTTGATTTCAGGGACTGCGGGTTTCCTTTCTAGTTCTGGTGGTTCTTCCTGATATGTCTCCTCTTCTTCTGTGTGTCCTGTTCTTTTTTTTTTCTTTTTGAGTTGGAGTCTCACTCTGTTGCCCAGACTGGAGTGCAGTGGCTGCTTCCGGCCACCGCAGCCTCGACCTGCTGGGCTCCGGCGATCCTTCCACCTCAGCCTTCCAAGTAGCTGGAACTGCAGGCGCGCGCTACCACGCCCGGCTAATTTTTTGATTTATTGTACAGATGAGGTCTCACCAAGTTGCCCAGGTGGGTCTCGAACCCACGGGCTCAGGCAATCCACTCACCTCGGCCTCCCAAAGGCACGGGATTACAGGCTGAGCCACTGAGCCCGGCTGTGTGTCCTGTTCTTTCATGATGAGTTATATTCCTTTCTTTACTGTTTTAATAATCTTAAGCATATTTCTCTTATGGTCTGTCTCTTCCAGGTGGTTTTTATCTTGAGCTGTCAGTTCCATTGGCTCGCTCCTGGAGTCCCTTCTCTGGCTGTGGTATCTGCTAATCCCCCCAGTGGGGTGGTTTTCTCTCTTTTGCTGTGAACTCCGCAGCCCCTTCCCTCCCCTTGCCCAGGTCCTGCAGAGCCCTGCACACTGGCTTTGTATTTCTTGCCAGCATGCTGGTGGTTCTTACTGCTCAAGACCACTGGATTTACAGCCACTTCCTCCCACTGTGCTCCTGACTGGTCACTGCAATGTCACTGGGACGTGTCTGGGTACGGGATTCTGGTGGCCTGGTGTGGGATTCCATCCTGTGTTTGGTAAAGGCTTTGGATTTTTGGTTTCTTTTTAAAAATTGATGTGAAATTCACATAACATAAAGGTAATCATTTTAAAGGGTACAGTTCAATAGCAGCTAGCACATTCACAGTGTTGTACACACGTCACCTCTGTCTCGTTCCAAATTGCCCCTGAGGAGCCCTGTGCTATCCAGCAGTCTCAGCCCCTTCCCCGTCTGTTTCTGCAGGAAGCCTTTCCTTCCTCCAGAACACCTTGTTTTACCTCTGGGTTGGCGACCTTGCCGTCTCCCTGCATGGAGCTGGCAGCGTCCAGGGCCAAGTCTGCCCTGTGTGGGAGCTTGATCCTGGCTCCTGGCTTGCAGGGCAGGGGCGGAGCGGCAGCGGCTCTGTGTCCTGAGTATGCCTTGGCTTCAGCGTCTGGCACACTCCACCTGTAAACCCCCCTTTTCTCACACTCTGAGTTGACCTTTCTCTCCTTAGAGCTCAGTTATGGATTGAAGCAATATTTGTGTTATATTTGGTGGGCACGTTTGTAGCATGGGGGGAGGTTCTACAAGCACACAGGAAGCCTCAAGTCCCCACGTGGGAAGCTTAGGCTCCCGCCTGTACATGTGAAGCCTCAGTTCCCACCTGCACATAGGAAGCCTCTGTCCCCACCCGCACATGAGAAACCTCAGCTCCTACCCACACATGTGAAGCCTCTGTTCCCAACCATACATGGGAAGCCTTGGCTTCTGTCCACACATATGAAACTTCTGTTCTCACCCGCATATGAGAAGCCTTGGCTCCCACCTGCACATGGGAAGCCTTGAACTCCTATCTACGAAGCTTCAGCTCCTACCAGCATATGGGTTTCCTACCTGCTCACAGGAAGCCTCAGTTCCCATCGTGACATGAGAGTACTCAGGTTTCCACTTGCATATGGGAAGGCTTGGGTTCCCATCCTCACACGGGAAGCCTTGATCCTCACCCACACATAGGGTTCCCACCCGCACGTGGGAAGCCTTGGTGTTTCTGTTCCCTCTGCTCAGAGGGCTTCTCCCCTGGGCCCTCCTAGGGTTCTGGCATCTACACTCATGTCACATGTGTGTGAAGAGTCAGGGGACCCTGTCTGGGGCTCAGTGGAGACTGAGCCACTGTCCCAGGTGACCTAACCTGCTGAGCGCCTTCCCCTCTTGGCCTTCCATGGGGTTGTGACCCATGGTATGCCCATCCCCACTCCCCCCTCATGCTTGCTTTTTGGGGAAGAGATGCCACATGGCCTCAGTGAGGGTGGGATGCCAACCCAGAGCCCCCGCTACCCTCCAGGTCCAGTGTGTCTTGAGACCTGTCCTTGAAGAGCCTTGCTCAGGTGGGGGGCTGGCAGGGGAGCTGGATGCCCCCATGCTGTGCTGGCTGGACACTAGTCAAGTCCATGAAGAACCCAAGGTAGGTCACTTGTCCCAGACCACACCCCACTGTCACCTCCTCGTCTTTCCCTGGGGTGAGAATGAAAATAGTGACCAGTAGCCATGATTTGGTGTGCCTAGTGAGTTAGGATGAACAGGGTCCTGGAGGGAGTTAGGATAGACAGGGTCCCAAAGGGAGTTAGGATGGACACCATCCTAGAGGGAGTTAGGATGTACCTCATCCTGGAGGGTGTTAGGATAGGCCATGTTCCAGAGGGACTTAGGATGGATAGGGTTCTGGAGGGAGTAAGGGCAGACAGGGTCCTGGAGGGAGTTAGGATGGACAATGTCCTGGAGGGAGTTAGGATAGACAGGGTCCAGGAGGGAGTCAGGATGGAGAGCGTCCTGGAGGGAGTTAGGATGAAAAGGGTCCCAAAGGGAGTTAAGATGGACAGGGTCCCAGAGGGAGTTAGGATGGACAGGGTCCCGGAGGGAGTTAGGGTGGATAGGGTCCTGGAGGGAGTTAGGATGGACTAGGTCTCAGAAGGAGTTAGGATGGACTGGGTCCTGGAGGTGAGTTACAATGAACTGGATCTGGGAGGGAGTTAGGATGAACTGGGTCCCCTGATGGGTATTAGGATGGATTGGGTCCTACTGGTGAGTTAGGATGGACAGGGTTCTGGAGGGAGGTAGTATGGACATGGTCCCGGAGAGAGTAAGGATGGACTGGGTCCCAGAGGGAGTTAGGATGGATAGGGTCCTGGAGGGAGTAAGGATGGATAGGGTCCTGGAGGGAGTTAGGATAGACAGGGTCCCAGAGGGAGTCAGGATGGAAAGGATCCCGGCGAAAGTTAGGATGGATAGAGTCCTGGAGGGAGTCAGGATGGACAGGGTCCTGGAGCAAGTTAAGATGGACCAGGTCCTAGAGAGAGTTAGGATGGACCAGATCTTGGAGGGAGTTAGGATGAATAGGATCCTCAAGGGAGTTAAATGGGCAGGGTCCCAGAGAGAGTTAGAATGGACAGCGCCCTGGAGGGAGTTAGGATGAACAACATCCTGGAGGGAGTTAGGATGGAAAGGGTCCTGGAGGATGCTAAGATGGACAGGGTCCTGGAGGGAGGATAGACAGTGTCCCAGAGGGAGTTAGGATGGACAGGGCTGCAGAGGGAATTAGGATGGACCGGGTCCATCCTGGAGGGAGTTAGGATGGATAAGATCCCAGAGGGAGGTAGAATGGACTGGGTTCTGGAGGCAGTTAGGATAGACCAGTTCCTGCAGGTGAGTTAGGATGGACCGGGTCCCAGAGGGAGATAGGACGGCCAGGGTCCTGGAGGGAATTAGGATAGGGTCCCGGAGGGAGTTAGGATGGACAAGTTCTTGGAGGGAGTTAGGTTAGACCGGGTCCTGCAGGTGAGCTAGGATGGACAGGGTCCTGGAGGGAGTTAGGATGGACCAGGTCCTGGAGGTGAGTTAGATGGACCAGGTCCTCAGTCCCTGTGGCACCAGGGGCTTAATCCTGTGTCTGGGAATCCCAGGGGGCAGGGGGGCAGTCACCTGCCCACGAAAATGGGAGCATCTGAGCACTTTAGCTTTCAATGTGCTTTTCCCTATCCGAGTCCTGGTCGTACAGGAGCCTGTGGGTCTCTCTGGACCCTGGAGATGTGGCCAAAATAGTTTGGCCTCTGAGGAGAGACGCCTCCCACGGTGTCTGCTGCATGTCTGTGGCAGGTGTGAGTTGTGCATCTGTGTATGGGGTTGCTCCCCACCCACGTGAGGGTGTCTGTGGTGAGTGGTACCAGGTGATGTAAAGGTGAAGAGCACTGATCCTCAGCCTGAAAGCTGTGCACAGCCTCAGTTTACTCCACTGTGAGGAGCAGTGCTGCTGGGAGGAAGATACTCGTGGAGGTCGGAGAGGCTCGGAATGGCCGGGGCACTTTGGAGGGTCTGTGACATTATTGGTCTCTGTGATCACACATGCCTGTTCATAAGTAGCAAGTTCCACTGTGTGCAGTTTCTTCTGCGTGTGTGTGCACATGTGTGCTGTGTGTTACTTGCCATGTGTATTTTGCACAGCCGCCCGTAAGAAGCCCCTGCAGTACATGAGTGCGTGCATTCCCTGTCATGTGCTTGGGACATCCAAGCTCCGTGTGAGGTGGGAGGGAGAGCCAACGAAACCATCAGCCTTGAGCCAAGAGCAGAAGCCAGGGAGGCCCCCCATTCCCTGCCGCAGAACCGCCTCAGTCACCCACCTCGAACTTGGCTGGAGGGGAAGACACCTCATTTTTGGGAGCCAGGTTGGCCCAACTCCAAGGCTGTCATGACCTGTTGGTGGAGGGGCAGATACCAAGACCATGACCTCTGTTTACCCTCCAGGTTCTGTCAAGTGTACTGTGCAGGCCTGATGGTCAGTCAGTGGCAGGTGTGGCTGCGGGCTCAGTGTGCCCAGCTCAGCTTTGACGAGGCTCACACATGCGCCGCAGCAGCACTCTCAGAAGCAGCGTGATCAGACACCCTCCATCCTCCATGAAGGGCTCTCTTGGTCATTTGGATCTCCGTTACATAAAGCCATCTCAGCACCGCTCGGGGCTGTGTCGGGACGGCCCTTTTGTTGCCCTGCTTACAACAGACTCCCCATGGAAAGTGTGTCAGTGGAGAGGTTCTCACTGCTAAGTGCAGGGGCCTTTGTCAGGGAGGCTGGTACTTTGTTCTACCTGTCCCTTCTAATCTCGTTCCTGCACAATGGGCTTATATAAAGCACGACCGGAGGCTGGACGCTGGGCGGGGACAGGCTGGCCTTGCACGAGGGAGGCCATGAGGCTTCCTTGTTCCTCTTCTTTTAGCCTTTCCCTTTCCCTGTTGGGGCTCCTGCCTCCACCTGGACCCAGAGCCGATGGGCAGGTGCTGGCCCTGGAACAAGCCCTGTGGCCCTGCAGGCCTGGCCACCCTTGTGTTTTCTAATCAGCACACTGTCTCCTTTTTAATTGCATCTCAGCATGGAAACCCCAGCGGTGAGACCCAGGTTTGGGGCAACATTCGCTGCCAGATTTGAACCTTGCTGAGGTCTTCAGCCCTGGAGTCAGGTGCCATCTGGGGCCTGATGGGGCAGTTTTGGTTGGAGGGCCCCATGGCCCGGGGCACTGGCAACATTTGGTGTCTGGAGTCCTCTCCGCACAGCTCTGGGCTCCTGGAGGAGGGGTCACTGAGCCCTAGGTGACAGGACACTCATTCTGTCTCTGCCAGGGAGGCATCCGTGGGGCTTGAAGCTCCAGGGTACTGTGTCAGATGTGCACCCTGGTCAGCTTCCAGAACTGACACCACCCTCTTGGCCATCGTCTTGCTATTTGGATGGACGCGGGAGTCCCCTCGCTGGGCCGTGGCTTCTCTCCTGTGATGCAGGATGACCAGCCAGCTCAGAACGTCTATGGCATGAGCTCAGATTATGGTGACCGAGGGGCAGAGGTCTTCCTCGCTTTGAAGCCAGTGGCACCATTAGCTCAAGACCAGGCTCGTAGAGTAGTGGGAGGAAGCAGGCAGCCACTGGACTCCACAAAACTAGCTGAGGAGGAGCCTGAGACATTTCCAGCAGAACAGATCCGGGAGGCAGACCCGGGAATGCCATGGCTTGTGTCAAGGCAGTGGATGTGCCCCGCTGTGGGTGAGCCTGATGTGGAACAGATCTAGGAGGCAGAGACCTGGAAACACCATGGCTCGTGTGGACATGCACAGCCGTGGGTAAGCCCGATGGGCTTTGTGTGAGCAAGAGGGCTGTGAGTGTCCCCAGGCAGGATCATTTCTTAGAAGCACAGGGCCTCCCAGGTCCAGCTGTCTGTTCTACTCAGGTCTTGATTATCCTCTGTGCCTCAGTTTTCTCATTGTATCATAGGGATGGTCACAGCACCTTCCTCTCAGGCCTGTGCCGATTTGGTGAGTAAAGTCATGGAAAGCACCAGGAGCAGGGCACGGCACATGGGAGATACTTAATAAGCATCAGCATGATACAGCATTTCACCGTGGGCAGAGGGCAGAAGGACCCCAGTTTTCAGACCTGGGAGGAGCCGGAGAACAGGGTGGAATGGGGTACACAGTCCCCTCCTAACTTCCTGAAGGAGATGCTACACCAGTCAGTGAGAAGAGCAAGTGGACGTCACCAGCTTGTGGCATGCGTCCTGGGAGCAGGCAGGATCTTGGCACCCAGGATCATAAATTTCCACCCAGAGAGCAAAGATGTCCCTGGCTCAGCCTACAAGGCCCAGAGGGAAACTGTTTGGAACTCCAGCGAGGGGTCGGAGCAATGGCCTACCCGTCACAGGAAGGCCAGGGCTGTGGACTTCCCGGAGGAGCTCAGTGTGTAGTCTTTGTGGTGTTGGTCAGTCACTTCCACAACCTGATGGAGAAGGTGCCGGTGAGATCTGCCATCTCTACCTGTCTGAAACAAGAACAGCTCACTCTCAAGGTCACTTCCAGCCTTGGGATCTGGAATGTGTCTGGGTGGGCAGGGTCCAACTCAGTCCCAGCAGACTCATGTGGCCTCTTCTGAGTCTGCAGTGGTGGACGGTCCCTCAAGTGGAGGATGGAGCCACCTGCCTCGCCCAGAAGCTCCCTACATCTGCCTCAATGGCCTTGAGAACACGACTCTGACACATACACACCAAAGGCACCTCTGTGGGAATTCTTAGTTGCCTGCTGGGAGCCAGAGGTGCTTCTGAGATGTGTGCAGTTGCCGGTGGCCACAGCTCATCTCCCAGGGTAGGGATGGCGTAGGCACCAGATGGCCCAGGCGGAGCAGCTGTCTCTCGAGAAGGAGCCGCTAGGAGCCTCACCATCTGGGCAGATCAAAGACTTGTGGTTTTCCCGTGTGCATGGCAGCAACTTGCCGACACAGCAGTCACATGGGTGATGGGGGTGAGATGGTGTGTCCTCAAGCTCCAGGCCCACGCATGGCTTCCATCCTAGAGCTGCTGCCCTGGCAGGGCTGTCCCCCAACCCAGGCCAGATGGCTTGTGCCTGGCCCATCCACAGACAGGCGGGCCCTACCCTTCCTGGAGAACGCCCACACGTCATTCCTTTTGTCCTGGCCTGGGCTGGCCCCTGGAGTGCCCCGTGGCTTATGCTCTTGTGTTTTCTCTGCTATGTGGTCTGTGTCAGGTCACCAGGGCCCAAGTTTCTTCTCCCACAGGAGATGATGTCCTTCACAGACTTGGGGGGGATGAGGGACGCCTGTCAGAAGCACGCTTGACACCCTTGCCCCGTGGCCTCTTTTTTCCACACCTCCCAGGGTGACAACTTTTTCCTGGGTCACAGGTGGCCTTCCAGAACTGGCACTGCCGACCCTGGGAGTGAGGAGAGGCCGTGGCGGGGTGCTACCAGATGCAATGGTCTCCCTGCGTGGCTGCCAACAGTGCTGGAGCTGGAGCAGGAGAGGACTCACCTGTAGGCCTGGTGGGTTTCAAGCAAGGCTCATTCTGACCCAAGGACTCAGTGGGATGGCCTCTGAGGACGTCAGTGGGGTGTGTGCTTTTTAGGAAGAAGTTGTCCCATGCACACTGTGGCCCAGAGCGCTTGGCACTTGTGTCCTGGCAAGCCAGCACTGCTCACACTGGAGAGTTCTCAAGTGGCTCCAGAAGGTCCTTTGATGAAATAGAGTGCTGTCACCTGGAAGGTCACGTGTCTCCTCCAGCCCCTGGGGTGGAGAAAAGGTCATGAGGGAATAGTGCTGGTACCCTCCCCTCACTGTGACGTGTGGCCTCAAGCTGGCCCTGCCCATCTGCACGGCCCATGCCCCACTCCAAGGACACCCCAGCCTCTGTCTCCACCATCCAGACATCACAGCCACCTGGGCATGCGGGCTTCAGTGGATATCCACGCCTGCTGCTGGATGCCAGGCACGGAGAAGCTTGGCTGGGGCCTCTGTACCTCAGAGCTCATGGGGATCGGACACGCCTGGGGCCAACCCCCCTGAGGAAAAAGCTGCTCTCAGCCAGTCCTCCCCTGCCCCATTGCCCCTCTTGAGACCTTTGCCTGCCCACCAGGGTCTCCTGACTCCCTGGCAGTCCCTGGAGTGACCTCCAGGCTGGGGCCAAGATCTGACCCCTGAGCCAAACGAGCCTTCCTCGAAGCGCGTCAGTCTCAGCCCCGCTCTCGGCTCTGTGTGCAGTGGTGATGCTTGTGGGGGACTCACATGTCCACGGACACTGATGACTTTCTCTCCCTTGGGACCCTGTCTGAGTTCACTCAACCTTAAGAGAGTATGGCATGTCTTCACAGTGTGAATGGCATCCCTCTTCTGCACAGCGACATGTTCTTCTGGCTCAGCATGTAATAGTTACCAAAGGATGCCATGTAGACACTCCTCCTAGCGTCCTTCCTGGAGAAGACTGGTGGTGCCAGCCCCTGTGCCCCGCTCAGCGATGCCCGGGGCATGCCATGTGTGAGAACACAGGTGCCTGTGTCTCCTATTCTGAGCCTTTTAACTCCTGCACAGACAGCACATTTTAAACGCTGCGCATTTGTCACCTTGGCTCCTGAGGTGGACGGGATCTGGGTTCCTTCAGTGACTTCAGTTGTATCCCTCCATGTGGCTGCGCCGTCACTGCTCATATGCTCCCTGGTGGATGGACGATGAAGCTGTTCGCAGGCATCTGCTGCCATGAGCAGTGCTCCAGAATGGGGCCCTGCACGTGTCACCGTCCTCAAGTTTAAGTATCCTGAGGTGCTGCTTTCCCTGGGGTAGAGGCAGGAAATGTTCAGGGGAACAGAGCGCTGCCCACTCTCCTGGCTATTGCTCTGTGAAGCTGAAAAGCCACCCAGGGCAGGGCATCCCCCTGGTGGGCTGGTGCCCAGCAGGAGGGCACTGCATCCAAGTGCTCACCCTGCCCCGAGAGGTGCTTCCCGTTGCTGTGCTGGGCCCCCCCGCCCCCCGCTGGGAGCCCTCCCTGCTCACCTGCCCATGACTCAGGCTTGGGTCTGCTGGAGGCAGTGGGGGAGGGGATCTGGGCCTATGCTGCTCAGGGTTTGAATCCTGGCATTGTCACTTAGAAGCTGTGTTTCTGGGGATAATTTTAAAATCAAACAGTGATATAGTGTTAAAAATAGTGTTAAAGCACAAAACGTTCACATGCGTTATTGTAACAGAAGGCAGCACCTCGGGATGGACCCCGTGTCAGGGTGTGGCATGGGCTGGGACAGAGAGGAGAGAACTGGACCACCCCGCACCTGGACCTGCATGGTCATGTCCTGAGGGCTGGTCTCATTCCACTGCTTCTGTGTGGCTCCCAAGGACAGCCGTCTACCCGATGAGTTAACTGCAGAGCTGGGGTGTGAACCGAGACCTCGGACTCTTGGGTTGGAGTGTAGACAGTCTTCAGAGAAGCAGTTCAGGTCTTGGGGTGGTGGGGTATCCCAAACACAGCTCAGAGAGAAACATGCAGCTGGTGTGGGAAGGGGGATTTCCCTAAGGTGAATTCGTAAGACCATGTAGTCCAGGGATTGTCAGGAATCAAGGACCCTGAGCAGGCAGGCACAGGTGCCAGGGGGAGGTGAGGCGGGGAGGAGTGGCCGAGAGCTGCCTCCATTGGCCTTATCTGTTTTGTGCTGCCCTTGTCAGAGCCCTGGTCTTGGTGCCCAGTAGCACCTGGCTGAGCTTCTCACAGGAACGAGGTTTAAAACCCACAGGGCCACAGGCTGCTGGACTAGGGACACAGCAGGGTCCCTGGATGGGTGTCCCAGAGTCGGATGGTGGCACAGCCTTGCTGTGGGCTCCAGGCCAGGAGGCCAGCTCTGAAGGAGGTGCTTCCCCACTGTGCGTGGTGACCACACCCACCAGGACTGTGGGCTCCTGTCATGTCTCCAGCCTGCTTCAGATCTGTCCAGAGAGAAGCCCCCAAAGTCCTGTCATGGGGAATGGAAACAAGATGGACAGCTGGGGCTGGGAAGGGCGAACCTCATCCAACATGTGCATTCCAAGGTGCAAATTCTACTCCATGAAGTGTGAGTCCTTTAGCCACTGGCGCCAGCTGTTAACAGATGGGGAGTTGTTGGTGCGCTCATCTGCGCAGCCAGCCGGTGAAACGGAGCTTCTGCTCTGGGACAGCAGCCGCAGTGGTGGGGAAGACAGCCGCCTCCTTCCAGGATCACTGCTAAAGACTTGAACGAGCACAGCAGGGACAATACCTTTGCTGCGACCGACAGGCTGGGCGCCAGGAGCCAGGATCAGGAACATCCAGCCTGTTGAGGGCAGCTAGGGACAACGTCCTAAAAGAGGGGACTTTGAGGCTGGACATGGCGGTTCACGCCTGTAATCCCAGCACTTTGGGGGACTGAGGCAAGAGGACTACTTGATCCCAGGAGTTCCAGACCAGCCTGGGCAATGTGAGACCTATCTCTACAGAAAACTTAAAAAAAATTAACCAGGTGTGGTGGTACACACCTGTAGTCCCAGCTAACCAGGAGGCTGAGATAGGAGGATCTCTTGAGCCCAGGAGTTGAAGGCTGCAGTGACTTGTGATCATGACACTGCACTCTAGTCTGGGTGACAGAGCAAGACCCTGTCTCTTAAAAAAAAGGGAACATTGAAAGTGAGACCTGAGAGATGTGTGAGCCAGGTGGGGAGGACGAGGAGTGGGTCAGAGCGAAATGGGGAGAACGGCATGTGCAAAGGTCCAGAAGCTAGGGGAGCCATGCCCACCAAGGACACGGTGCTGTAGTGAGGATTGGGTAGAGTGCCTGTTTGCTGCGAGGTCTGGTCTAGGTGAGGAGGGGGCTGCAAGTGCCAGGTGGGGTGGGCAGTAAGACCTCTTGCCCAAGACACTGTGCTTCCCCATCAGCTGAAGTCTCTGAGTGCCACATGTTTGTCATGTTTATGCGGCCTTCTGCAAGGCCAATGATGACAGTGAAAGATGAGATTTCTAGGGCTCTGCTGGAGCCCACTGTGCCAGGCCCCTCACAGAGGGCTCTCATTCAGCCCTCACAACCTCCTATCTGGGTCATGCTGTTGGTCCAGCTGTGTAGGATGACAATCGGCTTGAGGCCACGCAGCTAGCAAAGTAAAAGAACCAGGACTTGAAACCAGGTTCCTGGCCTTGTCTCTTGGCCTGAGCTGCCCTTACTAGTGCCCAGTGGTGGCAGCAACCATCAGTCTGTTCACCTGCCCGGCACCCGCTTCTTCAGGCCTCTGTTCTGTGGGACTATGGGCAGAGGCTGGTTCCTTGGGAGAAGGTGAGTCGCGGGGCAGAGACAGGGGACGAATTTTCAAATCAAAGTACTCACTAAGTGTGTGACGAGCCTCCTGTTCTGCTTTCCTTGTGGGTAGTGAGGATCAATTTCCCAAGAAGAAATCAATCTGTTGGAATGTGTCTTACTGGAGAAGGCCTGGCATGCATCTGTCAAACGGAGAAAAAAGACCCCAAGGAAGCTTTTCCTGGATAGATGCTGGGCTACTGACTCAGGCTGTGTGCTCAGCATCACTCAGGGTGGATGTGTTGCTCGTGCAGGACGCAGCATCAGCGGGCCAGGCAGCTCGGTTGGGCAGATCCTCCAGAGCAGGGGGGCTGAGGCAGTTAAGACAGGTGCAGGTGGTCGGGCCTGCCACATCCACCAGGGGAACCGTGGTGCTGGGCTTGATCAGGCCTGGTGCTTGGACGGGACTGCCCTGTGGGGACATGGCAGGAGCTTCCCCGCAGGATGGGCTTTGGACTTCCAGTACCTCTGACCTGGTCTTGCATCTGGTGGTCCTGGGAGTAAGTGACAGACAGAAGGGGACAGAGTCCCCCATTCTGCTTCCCCCAGCCAGGAGCCTCCCAGCAGGCCTGCCATCCCTGCTGCCTCCAGGCAGCCATCTCAGCTCTGGGGCTCCTCAGCCTTGTCCTTGTGCAGAAGCAGCCATAAACATCGCTAGCGACCGGGTATGACCATGTACCAGCTAAACTGCATTTGCAGAACAGGGACCCTCAGGTGACACGTTCTGAGCCCTCATTCTTTGGGAGACTGACACCCAGAGGCCTGTGCTGGGGATGCAGAGCCTGAACTCCCACTCAGGGCTTCTGGTCCAGCCCAGTGCCGTTTCCAGAAGAATGAAGGGAAAACCCAGGGGTCCCCAAGAGATTAAGAGGATGGGGTTACCAGGGCTGTGAAAGGGTTTGACTTGGAGGCGGGAGGGAACAGGGAGGTTAAGGTCAAGAGGACAGGTTTCACTGGTCCAAGTTCTGGATGTGTTTTATTTCATTAAATCCCTGCGACAGCCCATGAGGAGGTGCCATGATTGTACCTGTGTCACAGATGGTGTAGCTGAGTCAGGGAAGATTAATTCGTGTGTTGTCCTGTAGCTGTCCTCAGTCAAGGGCAGGTCTGGAAACAAGACCAGGGTCATCATTGCCTGCCACCCTGGCCTTTCTCAGCAGGCAGGGCTGAGGCTCTGTCTTCAGTTCCCCAGAAACCCCCATCACATGTTCAGGACCTTAGTGAAGGCTGAGTGAGGGGGATGGTGTATGTTGAAGGGAGAAGGAGGAACCCTGCCCTCGGTCCACACCCCAGACCCTGCTCTGGGCCCTGGCCAGTTCACTCAGTTCTCATGCAGTCTGTGAGGCCGTCCCGTCCCTGCCCCCCACTGAGCAGATGGGCAGTCGGGGCCAGGGCCGTTAGGCGCATTGCTGGCCCTGCCTGTGTTCTGGGTTTGGTCCTGGCCTCTGTGCGTCCTGCTGCTCACTGAGAAGATTCTAGCACCCCGGAGGGTTAGAGGCAGGAGGGGTGGGGTGGAAGCTGAAAGACTGAGCGGCTGCCCATCATGCACAGGTGCCATCAGAGCCCCCCAGCCTCCCCATCTTCGGTGGCAGATGGGTGCACAGCCATGCAGAGAGGGACTTGACAACATACCCATTCAGAGTTAGCGGAGGCAGTTCCTTAGCCCAGCTCTTCTGGGCAGCCGGCAAACATGGGATATGGGGTTGGACAGAGCTCAGGACCCACAGGGACCTGCAGGACTGCAGTGTGACCCTGGACCTGAGGGGACTGCCTGTTCCATCAGGTCCCAGAAGGGAGTTGCCACCCAGCCCAGGAGGGCCACGGTGTCTGGGTCTCACCCCCATCCCCTTGGGAGACTCTCCCACAGCACCTGCCTCCCACCACCCCCACCAGGTGCCCAGACACATGGTGGTCCAACTCTAGACGGGGCCACATGGACCCTGTTTGCTGTCAGTGTTTCATGTATCCAACAATACTGTTGAAACAACACCTGTGAGATAGGAGCAGACAGATGTTCAGCAACCAGACGGTGCAAGCAGAACAGCAGGATGGCTAGGAGGGCCTGAAGGGTCAGGGGGCACCATCAGATCCCTGGGTCAGGCCTAGGGCTTGCGGCATGACTGTCCCCATCCTTCTCAGTTCCCCTGAGCTGGCAGAGTGCCCTCCAGGCCTATGTGGTGCCTTGTGTGTTGAAGCTGTGTCGGCCTCTGTCCCAGCCTTGGTGATCCTCCTGGGCCAGCCGCAGCTCCCCTGTGCCATGTAGGCAGGGAGGAAACCCAGCCTGGGTGGACACTGGGCCTTCGTGGCTCTCCCCCTACTCCCTTGGAGGCCTCCATCTCCGGGAGCCTCACCCCTGCCTCCTTGGTGAGAGGCTGTACTATCCTCCAGTCGGGTCACCCAGGCCTCTGCTATCCCAAGTGTGGATGGAGGGCTAAGCGTGGCTTTCCCAGGTCTCCTAGAGCTGGGCCCTAGGCAGAGACCCAGGACCGGGGCGTTGCTCTTGTAGGTGATATCAGTGAGCACAAGAGACACTCTGCCATACAGGCAGGCCCTGGGTGAGTATGGGGGGACCTCGGTGTATGGCTGCGAACAGGGAGCAGCTAAAGCTGGACTGGCATTCATGGAGCAGTAGGTGGGCAATTGGCATCCAGCATATCCTACGTTCATTGCCCATAGTGACAAGAGGGTCTTGGGAGCCAGGGCTCTCTAAACACCATAGCACATGCTCATGGGCACAGGCCGACTCAGACCATGGGCCAGAGAATGTCCAACATGGCTCTCTGGGGTCTGCCTTGTCTGGGGTCTGGGCAGAGCTAAGAGAGAAGTGTCAGGGCCAGCCACGAGACCAGCCTTGTCTAACACGACAGTGCCTTCCCAGTGGTCATCAGTCCCAGCAGCAGCGGAGACAGGACAGTACATGGCCATCGGGAGGTCACTGTAGGGGTCTGCTCCCTGGTTGGGCCAGCATCTGGCAGAGAGATGTCTCTGTTGCTTTCGGAACAGAGCCTCCATCGAGATCCCAGCTAAGAGGATGAACCGATGGTGTTGGCTGATGTCTCGGAAATGGCAGGGTGGCGCTGAGGCCTCTGTAATCCTCACTGATGGGTGAGATGGGGGCAGGTTGGTCACGAGCAGAAGATGACCTTGAGTGGTGAGGGTTCTGTCACAGGATGAGAGGCACGGCTCCCTTCCCCACAGCTGTCAGCAGCCTTCCTGTGTGGGGGGCCCAGCCGGGCTGTGGCCCTGCCTGGAGCCGTGTGTCTGACGGGAGGTGAGACGTGCACTTCCAATTACAATTAGCATCAGCGTGAAGTCTCCCCAATCACTTTCTCATAATTAGCTGTTGCTTTCCCCGCGTCTGTGTACTTTGCAAATTCGTTGACATTTGAGAGCCCCGAAATAGGGACTTTGTTGGGGGGAGGTGGCAAGGGGGATGGTCTTTCTTTTCAGCAGCTGATCCTCACTGGGATAGTGGAGAAGGGACCCAGGTTACTTCCTGAGCAGAAGGGGCAGTGGGGGCTGGGTTTTGGGGTCAGCGTTAGACTTTAGAGAGGATGTTCTCAGAAAACCTAGGCATGGGTTTCCTAGGGGGCCGTGAGGCTGCACGCTTGCCGGGTCTATCATGGAGATGGTTAGGTGGCTCAGGCAGGTGTGGCTTGATTGTCCCTGAACCAGAGGTGGGCCTGGGTGTCCCAGGTGCCAGGGAGCTGTGCCGAAGGGCTTGTGTTCCCTGACTGGCTGTTGTTCACTATCTGCTCTATTTCCCCCTCAGCACTGTGCACAGAGGAGTGTGTCCACGGCCGCTGTGTCTCCCCGGACACCTGTCACTGCGAGCCTGGTTGGGGAGGGCCTGACTGCTCCAGCGGTAAGTCTGGGTCTCTGGGCACTGAGGGCCTGTCGCCGACTCGGGGGCTGTAGTGTGTGCATGCTACATTTGTGCTGGGCTGGTGACACGGAGTGGGCTACCTGTGCCTGCGTGGGCACCAGGAAGGCAGCATGGGCACTGTCCCGACAGCTGGCCGGCCACCTGAGAGTACCGTGCACCTGTGACTGACATATGATGGTGTTGTGGTGTCGTGGTTGTGGGGTGTAGGGCCTGTGAGTTGGGTGTGTAGGGAACTGGGGTCATCTGGATGACTGAGACTTTCAGTGGAACAACTCTCGATATGGTGTCTGAGGGCTGAAGTGGATTGACAACCGCCTAGGAGCGCAGACCCTCCTGGTCCCCACAGTCTAGGACTGGGCTCACTGGCTAAGTTTTGTGGGTGCCCACCTAGGCTCAGGGCACTGAGTCCTGAGACTGGTGGGCTCTGGTATATCTCCGTGTCCCCAATGTAGGAGAGTGGCCCTCATGGGCGGGTCGCTGTGCCAAGTGTTTTTGTGAGTAGATAGTTGTGTTAACTGGGGAGGCCTTCCTGGGGAGCGTGAGTGGGGGACACTCTCAGGGCTGACCTGGGACTTGCTGCAGCATGAGGCATTGTCTCCATGGTGGGACCGGCTGCCTGGAGGGTGGAGTACCCCAGCAGCTGCTGGGTGTCCTCTGCCAAGAACTGGATAGGAGAAACCTCCTTCTTCTGTTCCCCCAGACCCTCACAGGCAGCCCCTTTTCACAGCACGTGATGCCCTCAGCAGTTGGTCGACGTCGTGGCCTTATGAGGTTTTCAGGGCAACCTTGACCAGTGCTGGAGCCCCAATTTCTTTCTGCTTTGAGTTGGAGTAGAGTCTTTTTCTGTTGACTTGAGCAGGTGATGGAGCCAGACGCATCCCTCAGGGATCTAAGCTGCATGATTTGCCGGTCTTGGGGCACTGACTCTGGTTTCCTTCTTCCACACTAACTACAGTGGTCATGGAAACCTGGAGAGGAGAGTGTTGGGTGCGCATTGGACCCACATGACACTCTCAGCCTTCCCCAGGGTCTCTGCTGGGGCGGCGACTCTTAGACTTGGTCCCTTTCTCCCGGGACCTTGATGCCCACTAGGCATCCAAGAACACACTGGCCAAGACAGGGCGACTGGTGACCATCTTGGCTCAGGGAGTCAGGGTCTGTCTGGGTGTCTGAGAGAGTCTCCAGTGACCATGGTGGCCTCCCACTTCCACTTGCCCGCTGCTTGAGGAGAGCCATGACCGAAAGAAGGGGCTAGACAGCAGACGTGCACCTGAGGTGAGCTGAGGAAGGTGTCTGCCTGTTGTTCTGTGACCTTGGCCTATAGGAGACGCATGGGGTGGTGTCGCTATCTTCCATATCTGTTTTGTTTTGGGTAACTTTGCTTACAATGAGCCATTGCTTTTACATTTTATTGTAGATATTGCAGGTTTGGGATGTGGGTATATTGTGTGATGCTGAGGTTTTAGCTTCTGTTCAACCCCTCACCCACATAGTCAGCACGGCACTCATGGGTGGTTTTCAACCCTTGTCCTCCCTTCCACCGCCCGCTTTGGGTGTCCTGTCCCTATCTTCTTGCCTGTCTGTACCCAGTGCCTAGCTACACTCATAAGGGAGAACATGCAGTCGTTGATTTCTCGTACCTGTGTTAATTCACTTAGAACTGTGGTTTCCAGCTGCATTCATGCTGTTGCAGAGGACATGGTTTTGTTTCTTTTTGTGACTGCACTATTCCATGGTGTGCGTGGACCACAATTTTCTTTATCCAGTCCACTGTTGATGGGCATCTGGGTTGGTTCCATCACTTTGCTTACAATGAATCTAGGATGAAATACCTAACCCTGCTGTCATGGGTCTGCTCGCCACTGTTGAGTTCTGGTGCAGAGGGCAGCCCAGAGGAGGTTAGAACACAGCCAAATCCTGGGGGCCTGTGCTACATGCTCAGAGTTGTGTGGGGTGGGTGGGCCCTGGAGGGTCTTCAGACATGGTCTGTACCTTCTCGGGACTTCTAGTCTAGGGAAGAACTGGAATGAAGGCAGCATTTGCCTGGGACTGGGCAGTGTGTGTGGGTCTCGCCCCAGTTGAACTCACTGGGCATGTGGGGACACCCTTGCTACTTAGTGCAGGATGGGCTGGCCCACTTGTCCCCAGTTCATTCTCCAGACTCAGCCTGAGTAGCCCGCGAGCTGCCACTGTCCACTGAACCCACCCTCATGGCTGAAGGCCACCACTCTGGGCCCACTCAGGGACGTGTGCCACTGACTCCACAGGAGGGTCTGGCAGGTGGGCTCCAGCCCTCTTTTGAGGGACAGCAGCACCAAATTGAGTGAGTTCACAGATCCTCACTTCCCATGTCTCCCAGAGCATTGAGGGTTTAGTTGCCCTGTGGGAGGCCTCCAACCCCTGCTTAAATACCCCTGGTGATGAGGCACTCACCACCTCCCGTGGAGGCTCCTTCTCATAGCTGGGGAGCTTTTCCTTCTGTTTGGTGGAACTCTAACTCTGGCTTCTACTGGTGGGTCTCCCTTGTGACAAAGACCAGGGGAAGTGATGGGGCCCCGTGACCCTCCTTGCCATGTGTGGAATTTCTCCCAGCGGTCTCATGGACAAGGCCACAAGCTGCGTGTGGAGAGACGGTCACCTCAGAGCAGTCAACAATTGCTGTGGAGGCTGGCAGAGGAAACCTGGGCCCTTCCACGGGGCAGTCTTGTGGGTCCTAGGACACAGTGGCCCTTCTCGTCTGGTCTTTCTTCTCCAAGTTCCCTCATTTCTCAGAGATGTCACCTGGGCTGCCTTCCCTGCCTGTCTCTCCATGGACTGTGGCCTTTACTTTTCTTAAGTTACCATCCCTAGCTCTGACCACACAGCTGCAAGCCTGGTCTGACCGGTAGGGAAAAGTGTGATGGAGACAGCTACTGCCCACTGAATGTCACTGTGTGCTGGGTGCTTGCTTCACTTGTCTATTCATTTAATCTCCACAATAACCCTAGGGCACAGGAATTATTATTCAGCCCCATTTTACAGATGAAGAAGTTGAAGTACAGAGAGGTTCAGGGACTTCCGGCAGGCACACAGCTGGTAAAGGGCTGGGCTGGAGCTCTCTCTCCACAATGCCTGAGTGCTGTGCCTGAACTCGTAATCATTGTGTGCTCCTTCTTCTGGACGCTCAGGCTCTGTCCACAGCCGAGGCTGCAGCTGGCCTCCAGCACGTGGTCATGGGGAGGAGACTCTGCCTAACAGTGTGACCTGAGATGCCGTTGTGAAGACAGTGTGATTGGCTGTGGGACGAGGATGGCCACCAGGGTACCCCATGTAACCTGAGCCTGCTTGCTAGGTGCCCCTGGAGAGCCATCTGTGGTGTGTGCTCTGCAGTGCCTCAGGGTCTCTGTGGGGCTTGTCTGTGGGTCCAGCATCTCAGTCCTGCAGTTAGTATCTGGAGGTCTCGGAAGGGGAAGCTGTGGGTTTTGTTTAATCGAAAACAAATTTAAACTTGTTTGTTTGTTTCTCTCTGATTCTTACATTATATCTGTTCTTGTTAAAAAGAAAATATCAGAACAGGCATGGTGGCTCACGCTTGTAATCCCAGCACTTTGGGAGACCAAGACAAGAGGATCATTTGAGCCCAGAAGTTTGAGACCAGCCTGGGTAACATAGCAATACTTCACCTATACAAAAAATAAAAAAATTAACTGGGTTTGGTAGCACCTGTATTCCCATCTACTCAGGAGGCTGAGGTGAAAGGATCGCCTGAGCCCAGCAGGTTGAGGCTGCAGTAACTATGATTGGGCCACTGCACTCCAGCCTGGGTAACAAAGGGAGACCCTGACTCAAACGAACCAAAAGGAAAGAAAGAGAGAGGAAAGAAAGAAAGAAAGAAAGAAGGAAGGAAGGAAGGAAGGAAGGAAGGAAGGAAGGAAGAAAGAAGGAAAGAAAGAGAGAGAGAGAGAGGAAAGAAAGAAAGAAAGAAAGAAAGAAAGAAAGAAAGAAAGAAAGAAGAGAGGGAGAAAGAAAGAAAGAAAGAAGAGAGGGAGAAAGAAAAGAAAATCCAATCTGCACCAGAAGTCTAGACTACAAGGCTAACTCGCACTCTGAGATAACCACTGCAGCCTCGGGGTGCTAGTCGTTCTGGTGGTCTCTCTCCACATCTGCACGCAGAGCTGAATCTGGTGGCATTTACTCAGATCCATTGGGTGTGCAAGATTCCGCAGCCTGCTCTTTTACCGGCTCTCGCTCCACACTCCTGGTGGCCTTGTGGAATTCCATGCTGTGTGTGCCAAGTTATGTAAGCGGCCCCCGACCATGGACACTGAGGCTGTGTCTGAGCCTTCTCCCTTCATCCAAGGTCCCTGGAGCCTGTGGACTTGGAATTTAGAACTGTTTCAGGCTTGGAGAGACTGTGGTGACAGTGTCCTGTGACACAGGTCTGGGCAGTACCCTGATAAGACAGCCGTATTTCTGGAGTGCCATGTGTCTGACTGTGTCTGGTGACATGAAGTGTAAACCTCGGTCACTCTCACACAGATGCTGCCTCTGAATGAACTTGGTGCTGCACTTTAAAAAACGTCTTGCCTCTTTGGAGTTTAGTCTATGGCCCCGGGTAGAAACATGACTGTGACTCCTCTCATGCGCACATCCTGGCCACATGGCCTGTTTCTTCTTAGTGTAAATTCCTAGAGGTGACGGGGAGGATGTGAGATCCATCATCCTGAGGCTGTCTCTGTCCTGCCCTGCCCCTTGGCTGTCACGAGGTATATGGCTATTGTGGGGGTGGGGTGGGGACTTGGCATTCTTTGTCGGACAGCTACCCAGCTGTGTGTCCTTAAGGCCTGGGCCAGTTTCTTCTGTTCCTAGAGCGGGCAGACTCACAACGACTGTGGTGATGCATTCCGCTTGACTGACCAGCTTGGAGGGGACACAGGGACAGCACAGTCGTGAGCTTCCTCAGGGGTGACAGTGAGTAAGAGGACAGAGCATTGGTCCTCACCGAATTGAGACGACAGTGACTCTTATTAAATGGCCCTAATCTCACGAGTGGAGATAAAAAGAAAAAACTTTCCCTATATTGAATATCCAGCTTCTTAAGGTAATTAGGAATATTACAGCTCTGACAGTGATCGAGATAGAAACATTATTCGTAACTTTTATTTCCGCACTGGGCGGTGATCCAGAGTGTTTCATTTATGAGGTTTCACCGTGAGGGGGATGTGAGCCGAGTCCTAAATGAAGATGCTCGTGAACTGGCGTAAGTGGCACCACAAATGAACTCAGAAGCCCCAGCGTGCGCTGTGCGATTGAATGGCTGTGCTCCCTGGGTAGTGTCCCTGGGTCCTGTTCCTCTGCCTCCCGCCCCTCAGCGTGGCTGTCTGGATTGTGGACCATGGACTAGCACTGGGGTTCTGTCCCAGGCCTCCCCAGAAGGACTGGGTAGAGAGGACAAAGGAGCCCCCCTCACTGTCTTCCACACTCTTCGATACTGCCATGCTGGTCCCATCCACGTACATAGGACAAAACGTGGGACAGGTGAAAGCCCCGTACATGGTGTCTTGCTCTCCAGCAAATCCCTCCTTCGCTCCCAGGTGCTAGCACGAGGCAGGACCGTACAGCAGGCAGCATGACAAAGGCAGCGGGACCCAGTGCCCACCCCCACAGAAGCTCCTGCCAGGACCCATGAGTGCTTATTGTAACTGGTGTTTGGGACCCCTAGCCAACTTGGCTTTAAGCAATCTCCGCAGATTAAAATAGAACATTTACAGCCCAGAACTGCGCCTACACTCCTAAGCCAGCCGGGACCCTTCAGGTCAGTGCTTCTTAAACAAAGGTATTTGTTAGCTAGAGAGTCTTCTTTAACAAAATTGTGAGCCAGGCACCATGGCTCCTGTTTGTAATCCCAGCACTTCGGGAGGTTGAGGCAGGAGGATCACTTGAGCCCAGGAGTTTAAGACCAGCTTGGGCAACATAGCAAGACCTCATCTCTCTAAAATTTTTTTAAAAAATTAGTCAGGTGTGGTGGTGCATGTCTGTAGTCCCAGCTATTTGGAAGACTGAGGCAGGAGAATTTCGTCAGCCTAGAAATTCGAGGCTGTGGTGAGCCAGGATTCTGCCACTGCACTCCAACCTGGACAACAGAGTGAGACCCCAACTCAAAATAAATAAATTAAATTAAAAATTGTAGTAAAGTATATAAAACATAAAACTCCCCGTTTTAAGTGTACAGTTTTGTGACACCAGTCTGTCCACACTGCTGTGTTGCCCTCACCCTGTCACCAGGGCTTTCTCATCTTCCCCAGCTAGAGCTCTGCACCCACGAAACACTGGCTCCCCAGTTCCTACCCTCCAGCTTTTGTCTCGACTGAGCGCCCTGTCTGAGTGAAATCCCGCAGAGTGTGTCCTTTCGTGACTGGCTCTTTTCACTTAGTGTGATGTTCTCAGGTTCACCCATGTTGTAGCTGGTGTCAGGATTTCCTCCTCCCTAAGGCTGGATGCTACTTCCTCATGTGAATGGACCACGTTGTGTTTCTGCACCAAGTGACTGCTGGTCGTGCGAGTTCCTTCCACCTTTTGGTTCCCGTGAGCATGCCACTGTGAACACGGGGTGCCAACCCTGCCAGACTCGTTTTCCCTTCCTTGGGTGCGTGTCCCACATGGTGCTGCTGGACCTGTGGGAACTCTGCACTCAATGTTTTGAGGAACCCCCTCCTCCTCCCACGGCAGCTGCCCCGACTTACTCCACAGCAGTGCACAAGGCACCGCCTCTCCACCTTTGCCAGCACCTGCTATCTTCTAGTTTTTTAATGACGCCATCCTGGTGACTGTGGGGCAGTTTCCCACTGTGGTTTTGACTTGCATCTTCCCAGTGATTGGTAGTGCCGGCCACCTTCATGTGTGTTGAGCCATTTGCAGGTCTTTGGAGAAAGGTCTGCTCAAGCCCCCTCGCCCGTGTTTTGATCAGATTGCTTCTTGTTGAGTTATAAGAGCTCATCACATGTTCTGTAACCCCTTCCTAGATACAATCAGGCGCCACATAAAGATGCTTTGGTCAGTGAATGATCGCACATCCAGGATGTTGGAGCAATAGGCTACACCATATGGCTGAGGTGTATTGTGGCCATCTTGCTCAGGTGTGTGTATGGACACCGTGATGTTCACCAACAGCAAAATCACCTGACACTGCATTTCTCAGAACAGAGCCCATCATTAAACAACATGTGACTGTATGCGATTTGCAGATACCTTCTCCTCTTCTGAGAATTCCCTTTCCACTCTGTTGATAGTGTCATTTTTCTTTTTGAGTAAGAATCTCACTCTGTTGCCCAGGCTGGAAGGCAATGGCACACTCATGACCACTGCAGCCTTCCTGCCACCAGGCTCAGCTAATTTTTTGGTTTATTGTAGAGATGAGGTCTCGCCAAGTTGCCTAGGCTGGTCTTGAACCCCTGGGCTCAGGCAATCCTCTCGCCTCCCCACCACCCAAAGTGCTGGGATGACAGGCGTGAGCCACCATGCCTGGTCCAGTGTCCTTTAAGACAGCCCTTTTTTAAGTGACAAGGTCTTGCTTTGTCACCCAGGCTGGAATGCAGTGGTGCAATCACAGCTCACTGCAGCCTAGAACTCCTGGGCTTAAGCAGTTTTCCTGCCTCAGCCTCCCAAGTAGTTGGGATTGCAGGTATGCACCACCATGCCTGGCTAATTAGAAAAAATTTTTTAGAGATGGGGTCTCACTATGTTTCCCAGGCTGATCTTGAGCTCCTGGCCTCAAGCGATCTGCCTGCCTGACCGAGGAAGTACTTTGATGCATAAGAGATTTTTTTCTATTTTGATGAAGTCCAACCGAACGATTTTTTCTTTTGTTGCCTGTGATTCTAGTGTCACATATAAGATGTCATTGCCAAATTCAATGTCATGAAGCTCTTCCCCAATGGTTTCTTCTGTGCGTTTTTTATAGTTGCAGCTCTTACATTTAGGTCTTTGATACATTTTGAGTTAATTTTTGGTTGTCACTTAAGGTAAGGGTCCAATTTCATTTATTTTGCATATGGCTATCCAGCTTCCCAATACCATTTGTTGAAAAAACCACTTTTGCCAGAGATTCCTGATGGTAGAGTTTAAATGTCTTATCATATAATGGTACATTCATTACCTGAAAGTTTAAGCATTGTTCCTGATATTAGACAAACACAGATTTAGTGTAGAATGAAGAGGACAGTTGACATTTATTGAAAAGCATTTATTGACATTTATTGATCCCTTGAGCTTATACTGGGCTTTTTGGGACTAAGCCACCAGCCTCCCAGGGCAGGGAGGGGCTTTTGGCATTCACCCGTTTAACAAAGGGCAGGGTGGAGCCCAGCGCTAGGGCCCCTGGCCCCATACTGCCTCTCAGGGGTGCTGCCTTGCTGCTCAGGCTGCTGCTGCAGAATCCACAAGCTGGGCGGTCGGTTCCAATGGCTCTGGAGGCTGGATGTCCACCACGGCTCTGGTCGGTCCCATTCTGGGGAGGCCTGTCCCAGGCTGTGTCCTCACGGGTGGAAAGGGCCGTCATCCCTCTTGTCCCCCTTCTGAGGGCACTGGTCCTGCTCACGAGGCCTCACCTTCATGACACAAGCCCGTCCCAGTGCCCATCTCCTCACCACCAAGCCAAGGATTCGGGCTTCCTCACGTGGGACACCTGCTCAAGTCATAGCAGAAGCCCTGAGCCCTCACACGCCAGAAAGTTGGGTCTGGTTCCACCTCCGCATGGGAGTCCCTGGCCACGTCCTTTGCACTCTGTGGGCCTCAGTTTTTTCATCTGTAAAATGGGAATGTTCACATGGACATGGATATTTCAGCTCTCAAGTCCTGTGATGCTGTTTCTGGGAGTCAGAGTTCAGGCCCCCCTCTCCTCGGGTCCTGACAGCCTTCCTGCTGGCCTCTGGCGGGCGTCTGCTCTCCTGCCCCAATGTGAGGCCCTTCTGTGAGTCTCTTTGTTTCTGGACCTGGAGCTGGAGGCAGGCCTAGGTAGAGGGGGCTTGTGATCTGAGTTCCCACCTCCTCCACTGGTCCCAGGTGAGCCCTCTGCTGCCAGGTGCGCCGGCCCAGTGGGCTGCAGGCAGCACCATGTCCTGAGCTCTCTCCAGAGTTGGCCTCCCAGCCTCTGCCTCCCCCACCCTCTGTCCTCAGACCCAGGGATATTGGGAATTGCCACATTTATTGAAAGGCCCAGTATAAGCTCAAGGGCTCAATAAATGTCAATAAATGCTTTTCAGTAAATGTGAGCAGGGGCAGGGGTAGGTGCTCAGCCTCTCCTGAAAGTTCATGTTTGTCCCTTAGAAAACCAGACATGAGTGGCCAGGGCCCATGGGTGGGTGTCTGGGAGTTGTTCTGGGTGGGGGAGGGATGTTTTGCCCAGCTCACTCCAGCCATCTGCTCCCTAAGACAAAATTAATAAGTAGGTGACACATGGGGTGTCTCCAGCATTGGTGAGGGGGAGCGCCTAACACGTGACAATGGCGGAACAGAGTGGCGGGCCAAGCTGGTGCCATCGTGCAGGGCTGGCACTGTCGTGTGGGTCTGGCGCTGTTGTGTGGGTCTGGTGCCATTGGGCACGGCACCCCACCCCCAGCCCCATGTAGGCATGGTGAGGACATGGGACCCCCCCCACAGGCCACAGGGCCCCACGCACAGGCCCAGAGCCACATTTCTAAGGGCAACACGTGGAGGTGTCTCGTAAACGCAGTTCCTCAGAGGAAGATCATGGATGCTCCCACTACACCCACCAGCCCGGAGGTCAGGCTGTATACTACAGGCAGGGGCAGAAGGTGCATCCTGTCCTGCTGAGGGGGGCCTGGGATGGCGGGAGGTCTGTCCAGCTCGGGCACCCCTGGCGTGTGCTGCTGAGACTATGCGTGATGATGCATCTCCTCCCACAGCCCCAAGAAGTGGGGGCAGGCCTCCTGGTTTCCAGCAGGAGATGCCAAGGTCTGCCAAGGCTCAGTCCTTCTCCAGGGCCACTCGGCGGGTCCAGCGTATGAGCTCTTGTCACCCGTGTGTTTCTACCAGAATATGGGGAAGGAGGTTGGGCTTGGCTCCAGCCAGATGTCCCTCCTGACCCATGCCATCCTGCATGTCACAGCTGTTATCCCGTCTGCCTTTTGGGTGAGGGAATAAGGCCCAGGGAGTTTCGGGCTTGGCTCAAGGGTGCCCAGCACCTATCAGCAGAGACAGGATTTGAGCACATGTGTCTGTCTCTGGGAACACACTTGAACTCCGGTTTACACATCTCCACAGGACTCTTCCACTATCTTGGCTTCCCATACGCGGGGCTGGAGGGCTGCTCAGATGCCTATGTGACCACGCCAGCATCTCTGCCCCATGTGGTCCTAGGTCTGATGCCCACTTGGTTTCAGTCTCCTTTCCCGTCATCCTCACCCACCTCCCCCATCCTATATCCACTGGCTGAATGCCCCTCAGAGATGTCCCTGCCATGAAGCCTTTCTGACCCCACAGGCCTGACCACATATGGCCCACATGGCCTTCTGTCCCCTGGACGGGATACTGGAGCAAACTTGGGACTGCGGCACATGATCATCCAAAGCACATCCCCATGGGGCCCACTCACTCCCCAGATGGCAATGCAAGTTCAAGGGCCATACGGGTCCTGCGAGGAGGCAGAGGTCACATCGGCAGAGACATGGGAGAGACACCAGGGCATGGTAGCCAGAGCTCAGGAAGGACAAGCCAGATGTGCCTGTCGCCAGCCAGGAGGGGGGCTACCCGCTGGCAGATTCGCCGAGGCAGAGGTACAGGGGAGCAGTGCAGGTGGCTGAAGCAGATTAGCTGGGTGGACAGGCCAGGCCAAGGGTGTGGCACTTTCACACCAGCACCCAGAGCCCGGACGCTACCCGACTGGTGTGGGGGCCCTGAGGGCACGATTTGCACCTGCCGAGCTTGCAGTGTTTCTCAGTGGGCAGCCCCCAACCCTCTCTCCTCCCAAGTAACAGACGACCAGGCCTGGGCCTGGGGTGGGAACAGAGAGGATGTTGGAGATTCTGATCAGCCCCTCCAGCCACAGCTCTCCTTGCCCTCCCTGACAGAGGCCACTAGAACATATGGCAGGCCATCTTGGCATTGTCAGGAAGCAGATGGGATGGGAAGACCGCTGTGAAGGAGGTGGGCAGGGGTGACCCACAGAGGCCAGGTTGGATGTGGTCCAGGCCGATGCCCTCTGCCTCACCTCGTCGGACCAGGGGATGTCCAGTTGGAACACTTGACACAGCCCTACTGCCCCCACCTCCAGCACCTCTGACCCCCCAGCCTGCCTCTGGGACATCCCTGCCCTCCAGCCCTCAGACCCCAGAGGACCCCAGAGCAGGTAGCTATGGCCTAACTGAACCACTACACCAGAGGCAGCAGCAGAACCAGTGACTCTGAGACTCTCTAATAAGGAAAGCCCATTCTGGCAGACTGAGTAATCGGTCTCCAATGGAATAATTAATAAAGTTATAAAAATATGTCTACTGTAATGGCAAGAATAATTCAGGCCAATTAGAAGCAATTATTTCTTACAGTTATGCCATTTGGTATTTTTTATGAAGATCTCTAGCAGCAAGACAGGATTCCTGGGTTTGGCTGCCTGCTTGAGAAGTTCTGTTGAGACCAGTTCTTCCAAATGAGAAACAACCATCCATCATCCATCCATCATCCATCCATCATCCATCCATCCATCCATTTGTCCATCATTCATTAATCTGTATTCATCATCCATCATTTATCATTCATCAGCCATCCATCCATCCATCATCCATCATTCACCCATTATCCATCCATTCATCCATCCATCTATCATCCATCATCCGTCATTTATCATTCATCATCCATAATCCATCCATCCATCCATCATCCATCCATCCATTCATCCATCCATCCATTCGTCCATCATCCATTAATCCATCATCCATCAATTATCCATTATCCATCCATCCATCCATCCATCCATCATCCACCCATCATCCATTCATCCATCCATTTGTCCATCATTCATTAATCTGTCATCCATCAATACATCCATCATTCATCATCCATCCATCCATCCATCCCTCCATCATCTATCCATCCATCCATCCATCTCCATCCATCCATCCATCATCCATCCATCCATCATCCATCCACCATCCATCCATCATTAATCATCCATCCATCATCCATTCATCCATCATCCATCCATCCATCATTTATCCATCTATCATCCATCCATCTTAATCCATCCATCATCTATCATCCATCATCCATCCATCCATCAATCCATTCATCCACCATCCATCCATCCATCCATTATCCATCATCTTGTCTATCAGACCAACCATTGTTCCCCTTGTTCAACTATTTATCAATCTATCCATTCATCTGTCAATCATTCTGTCTGTGCATTCCTCTATCTATCCCTTCATCCATTCTGCCACTATCTGTCCATCTATACATGCATCCATCTGTTCATCCATTCAATCAGCAGACATTGTTTGAGCCCCTTCCATGTGCCAGACATTGTGCTAGGTTCTGGGCATGTGGAAATGAGTGAGATACTGTCCCTACCCTGTTAAGGAGCTCCTGGTCCAGGCAACTTTTTTTGCCTTTGAGTCATGGCAACTCTTGTTTCTGTTCCTCTCAGAGGTCCTGCCAAGTATAAGTTTGGTCATCTATTCTTTCCCTCCATTCCACAGACATTCATGTAGATATTGGACTTAAACCTGGCCTTGAGCTAGTAATAGGCTCTTTTCCAAGGAACTTTGACTTATTTTCCTATATCTGAGTACTTAGGGATCTGCTTGCTTTAAGACACCTGCTGTTCTGGGACCCAACTTTTATCCTGTAGCCATCAGGAGACCTTGTCTGTCTCTACTCTGGCCCCAATGTATGGCACATCCACGTGACCAGGGCAAGACATTGGCTTTTTGTTGGCCCATATTTTTTTTTTTTTGAGTTGAAGTCTCACTCTGTTGCCCAGACTGGAGTGCAGTGGCCGCTCC
>NW_007247454.1:256033-307543 GCF_000164805.1 Carlito syrichta
GCTCAGGCAATCCACTCACCTCAGCCTCCCAAAGTGCTGGGATTACAGGTTGAGCCACCAGGCCCGGCTCCATTTTTAAGGTCTTAAGAATCACTGTGTCACTGTGGGATCATGGGATGGTAAGAGTCTAGAAGTTTGGAGTCTCTCTGTTGGAGACCCATGTTTGCTTCCTGGAACACTGGCTGTGGGTTGAATTCTGCATTAAATCAACTCATGCTCACAGGTCTTCTGCAGGAAATCCCCAGACAGTCATGCCCCTTTTGCAATGAAAACATTCTGCTTCTGATTTCTCTGCCTGGACGTTGAGTCTTTTCTTATAGGGCAACAAAACCATGATCTGTTCATTAATCTCCACGAAGCCCTTGCCATCAACCAAGATCTGTCCTGGCCTAACCTGGTAGAATTTTCTAGTGTGTGGTCTTAAAGTCACCAAATACGTATCAAGAGCCAGATCTATTTGGGGCTCTGGGTATGCAGGAAGACCCAGGTCTTCACCTGGCCCCAGTGGGCCTCTCTGACATGGGCTCCCTTTGCACTTGTGAGTCAGAATGTCAGGGCTGGCACTGGCCTGGTGACACCCTAAAGGTGAAAAGGCCATTGTAGACTGGGAAAAGACATTTGTAATACATGTACTCCCCCAGGATTAATATCAGGAAATATATATTTTTTTTTTTCTTTTTTTTTTTTTTTTTTTTGAGTCCCACTCTGTCACCCAGGCTGGAGTGCAGTGGCCGGGAGCAGGGTCATTCGACCTGCTGGGCTCCCGTGATCCTTCCGCCTCAGCCTTCCAAGTAGCTGGAACTACAGGCGCATGTTACCACACCCGGCTAATTTTTTTAATTTATTGTAGAGATGAAGTCTTGCCAAGTTGCCCAGGCGAGTCTCGAACCCACGGGCTCAGGCAATTCACTCACCTCGGCCTCCCAAGGCTCAGGATTACAGGCTGAGCCACCGAACCTGGCCAGGAAATATATTTTTAAAATCCAACAAACCAATAAGATCAAATCCAGCTCAAATACTGAAAGGGAAGATTAGCATGTACTTCACGGAAAAGAGATTTTGATGACTATAATACCGTGAAAAAAATGGTCGCCTCACAGGGGCCAAGGATATACAAATTAAAAGTAAGATGCCACATGTCCTGCCGGGAAGATGGAAAATTCACTCCTGATGACACCAGGTGTTAGTGAGGAACAAGGGGGATCCTTTCTGGTCCTGCAGATGGGAATTCACTCCTGATAATACTGGATGTGAGTGAGGACACATGGGGGACTCTCTCGGGGTTCTAGAGATGGGAATTCACTCCTGATGACACCAGGAGTGAGTGAGGGCGCGGAGTGGGGGGGCACTCTCAGGGTCCTGGAGATTGGAGTTCATTCCTGATGACACCACGTGTAAATGAGGACACAGGGGGAATCCTCTCTGGCCCTGGAGATAAGAATTCATTCCTGGTGACACCAGGCATGAGTGAGGACACAGGGGGGATATCCTCTGGTCCTGGAGATGGGAATTCACACCTGATAACACCAGGTGTGAGTGAAGACACAGGAGAAGCCTCTTGTGGTCCTGGAGATGGGAATTCACTCCTAATGACACTAGGTGTGATTGAGGACACAGGGGGACCCTCTCTGGGTCCTGGAGATGGGAATTCCCTCCTGATGACACTAGGTGTGAGTGAGGACACAGGAGGGATCCTCTCAGGGTTCTGGGGATGGGAATTCACTCCTGATGACATCGGTGTTAGTGGGTTCACTTGATAGTTTAAATGGCTTCCACTTGGTTTGTGAAGCTGGTAGTCGTGCCCCCGGATACTGATGCCCTGGTCCTCCCCTGGGCCAAGTCTGAGTTTGGAGCTGCTCCAGAGAGCCTTTTCTTGTGGGCTTGGCAGTTACTGACCCCAGGGGAGGCTGCATCCAGCAAGAGGGATAACCTCTCATAGGCACTCTGCAGTGTTACTGGGAAGGGTATTGTGGTGCCTGTCCAAGTGGACAAATCTCAGACATCTCATGCTGAAAGAGGAAATTGCAGAGGGCAGAGACATCTATATGGTGGCGTCCCTGTGGACTTAGAAGCATGCTGTTGGTGACCTTGTGCCCTGCTGGTCCAGTCACGTGTCAGAGCTGTATAGAGATGAGCAGGGAAGAGGGACTCTGAGTTCAGGGAAGAGGGTGGTCAGGGAGGCCCAGGCGCTCCAGCGTGTAATATTTCTCATCTAGAATAAAGACATCTGTGGCAGCAATGGGGCGTGTTAAGATCTGTCTGAGGGACACAGGTCTCAATGACATTGTCCCTGTGGGAGAGGAAGGCCAGTGTCACCCCCGAGTATGGCACCTGGACTCACGTGGTAGAATGTGTTCATGCTCCACATAGGCTTCACTCTATTTAGTTCAACAAGTGGCTGTTGGGCGCCCACTGCGGGTGTGATGACACCGGGGCTGAGGTGAGGGTAGGCAGGAGGGTGGGGGGTGGACAGTGAACACTTGGAGATTGGCAAGGGCATGGGCTGCCCGTTCACCTCTGCCATCAAGAGCAGGTCATCATTCATGCCACACAGAAGAGCCCACGTTTAGAACCTGAGTCTCCCTGGGAAACAGGGAAGGCTCCCTGGAGGAGGAGAAACAGAGATGGGTCCTGAAGACTGGATAGAGTGGCAGTTAGAGACTCTGAAAAGGAGAGGACCCCTGAGCTCCAGAGAGCTGAGTCTGCACGGGAAAGAGGAGGGAGTCGGGGCTCTGAACTGCAGCACCTCAGCCAAGATGCCTAAATACCCCTGAACGGCGGCGCCCAGGAGATGAGCTCAAGGCATGGAGGCAGGCCTGATGCACACAAGATCCCAGTGGCCTGGGTTCCCAGAGCCTGTGCCCCAGATGGGCACAGCCTCTCCAGACACCCCCTACCACCTGTCCCCCAACAGGGACCCTGTAGAGAGGAGGAGACCTGGCTCTGCTCAGATCCCAGATTGGAGTTTCTGGGACCAGCTCCCCATAAATCCCTCCCACCAGCAGCTTCACCATCCATCCCAGGCTGGGTGCGGAGGGGCGCCTGTGCCAACCATGTCTGAAGATCCTCAGGACCACACCAGGCGTCTTACAGGAGGCAGCCCCTTAATCCTCCTCTGACTCGCCCCCTCTAGTAAATCTGGATAGTTGTAAATGACTCCTCCCGACCTTGAGACTGGTGCCAACTCTCTGCCATCCATCAGCCCTGGCCGATTTCCTATTAAGGTTCTGCTGTTCCCCTGCAGAAGTTGCTGCCTTAAATCAAAGAGCCGATGGGGCAGGGAGAGACAGACCTGGAGACAGTGGGCGACAGCAAGTCAGGAAGACGAGGCTCAGCGTGTGGCCAGAGGAGCCAGGCAGCCACCAGGCCCTCAGGCGAGGGTGGTCCTGCTCTGCAGAGCTGGAGACACTAAGAGAGCCCCTTCCAGAGGTTCTCCATCTGTAGGGACAGGCTCAGGAAGAGGTACTTACAACAGACTGCATATCCTTACTTCCCGTGAGTTTAAGGCACTTGTATAATGAATCTGAATTTTTTAGAGATAGGATCTCACTCTGTCACCCAGATTGGAATGCAATGGCATGATCACAGCTTGCTTGACTTCCTGGGCTCAAATGATCCTCCTTTCTCAGCCTCCTGAGTAGCTGGGCCTACAGGCATGAACCACCACACCCAGCTAATATTTTGCTTTTTTGTAGACATGGGATATCACTATATTGCCCAGCCTGTTCTTGAACTCCTGACCTCAAGCGATCCTCCCCCCTCAGCCTTCCAAAGCACCAATAAAGTTGTATCAGTGCCTCTCCTGTGCCTGCTCTAGGTACTGGGGATATAGACATAAACAGGACAGAGAAGGAACACATACACTGGTATTACCTCTTAGTAATGGAAACAGACTATTGACAAGCACATAAATAAATGGTGGTGCGTGCTGGAGAGGAAGTGAACAGAGTAAGAGATTAGGGTGAGTGGAGGGAGGTCCGGGAAGGCCTCTAGGCTCCTGAGCCCCAGCCATGGTGTGGCCAGAGGAGCCACCATGCCAACCCCAGTGGGCTGTGGGAGTCAGCTGGAATTCCTGACTGCAGAATCCCTGACTGCAGAACAGCCTTGTTCTGTGCATTGGCACAGCTGGCAAGCCAGGCTTAGCAGGGGACTTCTAAAGGGTTGGCAGGTCCCTGCTCACTCAAGCCTTCCGTGAGGGTGAGATCACACATCCTGTGAGGGACACATCACTCTGAAGGTTCAGAGGCCATGCCGGCCCCACAGCCTGGATGAGCGGAGGTTCCTGGGACTGGTGCCTGGAAGATGTCCACAGGCCCCTCAGCCTGGTTGTGGGGGATCTTGGGGTGGGTGCCTAGAGGGGGCTGGATGAGCAAGGGCTTCTGGGATGGGTGCCTGGAGGGGATGTACACATGCCCTCTCAGCCTGGTTGGTGGGAGATCCTGGGGTGGGAGCCTGGAGGGGAGTGTCTGCAGGAGCCTGGGCTCTGCAAGGGCACCTAGTGCTGGGTTACTCTGTCAGATGCTGCCCAGGCATAGCATCCTGATGATTCTCAGAGGGAACGGGGCAGGACTGCAGATGCCTCACGGGCTGGCCTGAATAGTGGCAAAGTGGGAGAACTCCCTGAAACTGTGTGGGCTGGTGCTGTTGCTGCTAAAGGAAAGACTGAAGTCTCCCCTCTTCTCCACAAAGCCCCCGATGGGGCTCAGAGCCCGGTGAGACCAATCAAGGTAGGTGGTAAGTCCCTGTGTGACTGCAGGCCTCTCTGGGGTGGGTCCGCCTTGCAGTATGACTCTCTGTCCTGAGTCAGCAGATCTCAAGCAAACTCATGAGCTGGATGTTTCCGCCCAATGTGAGCCACCGCCAGGGCTACAGAGAGCAGCCAAGGAGCCTGGCTTCTGTGCAGCCAGGAGCCGGCTGGTGCCCTCACAGGTGGATGCTGACCTCACAACAGACACTGCCAGTGCAGCCCCAGGCTGGGCATGGGGAGACGATAGGCCCTATGCTCTAGGACCACAAAGTCTGAATGAGGGACAGCGAGAATCAGAGCCTGGAAATGGGGAGGAGTTGGGGGCAGTTCTGTAGGGTGGCCCTGGGTGCAGTGATTGTCCTCTGTGTCCACAGTACTAGGCACAGTTGAATGGAGGTGCAGGACTAGGGGGTGCCTGCTGTGAGCCCAAGCCTCCCCTGTGCTTGAAAGTAGGGCATTCTCAGATGCAGCTTCCCTCAACTGTGTTTTTCTTCTCAGTCTTCCTGGAATCTATGGTTTCCTCCACTGCTTGACTATCCTGGAATCCAGGCAGGGCTGGAACACGTTCAGCGCTTGCCCTGGGTGGGGTTTCTGGGCCGGGTCTGGGGCCTGCCTTGCTCGAGCTCCTGACAGCTGTGTCCTCTGTCCTCACTCCACCATGCAGGAGCTGGAGTTGCCAGTGTTGGCCCATGGAGTAGGTCACGTCTAGGTCAGCAGTGCTGTGGCGTTCCCAGAGCCTTGCTGCCGTTGCTCTGGGTGACCTCTCCCTGAAGGGGCCACTGAGGCTGCCTCCGTCCCCAGACTTTGTCTCTGGAGTCCCCTAGAACGTCCTGAGGCCGACTTCCTGTGCCCTCTGCCCGGGAGCCTCCCTGGCCACCTGCTGCCAAGAGCCCAGATCACTATGATCTCCCCTGCCATCCTGCCCTGACTGCTGGGCACATTTGCCGGGCTGGAGAAGATGGATGGGGAGTCTTGACCCTCTCCTAAGGGGGTCATGAGCTGTGGCCCCGGACAGGGGTCCCGTGTCATCAGATGGCAGCCCACTTGTGTGTCTGCACGGCCTGTGGCTGCTTTCCTCTACAGCAGCAGAGGGTTGTGGTGACAGGACTGTTACCCGAAGACAGGAAGTACTTGCCGTCTGGCCCTTTACACAAGAACTTTGCCAGTCCTGTCTAGAACAGTTGTATGTGTGCCTCAGTGCTCTCCTGGGGTCAGCAAGCTTTCCTGTTCCTTGGGGGAACATGCTGTTACTGCGGGCATAGTAATAATAGTACTAGTAGCTGCCGCAGTTGGGCTAGACACCGCCCTGTAGGGTTACCAACCCAGACTCTAGGGGCAGAACCAGCTTCACCCCGTACCAACCATGGGACCCTGGATGAGTGTGTGGCCTCTCTGTACCTCAGTTTCCCTTTCTGTGAAACGAAGATGGTCACCGGCCCTTCCTCCTGGGGTTGCTGAGGGCAAGACAGGGCGCTGCCTGTAAGGGCCATGGACGGAGCCTTGATGTGTCCAGCTGCTGGTTCATCGGTTCAGCCCTCATGACCAGCCCTGCTTCCCCTCTCCACAGTGGCCCAGGACCACCTCTACCCTGGCCGTCCAAGAGCAGAAACAGAAGAGTAGCCTAGGAAGGGTGGGGTCTGGTTCACCGGGAAGTTTCCTATCCGTCCTCTGTGTAGACTGTGGTCTGAGTCGATCCTGTCACGGCTGCCACTGTGCAAATGCAGGATGGAGGCTGTGGAAGCATGCAGAGGGGCTGCACTTGGGCCAGCCGAGTGCACTGCCACTCAGGTCTCATGACCGAGGCCCTGGTTCACAGTAGGTACTGCATTTGATGAATGAATTTGTGAGTGCACATTCTTCTCTGGGGCTAGCCACAGACTTGGTCACTGGAACAAGGGATCTCGCACAGCCTCTACCCGGGCTCCCTAAGACCAGCACCAGCCTGCCAGGGCAACCTCTCCTGACTCTGTCCTGGGCTTCAGTCCCTCCATCTGTAAAATGTAGATGGCATGTTTACTTTATAGGCTCCAACAGCTGATGACTACCCATGGTGGCTGGAGTGTCACTCATGGAGGTGTTAGCGTCACCCTGTGGCAGCCCTCTTGACTGACACTGCAGGAGCGGGTGCAGGGATTAGCCACATGTGGGATTTGGGTGTTAGCATCACTTGTGGCGGCCCTCGTGAATGACCACTGCAGAAGCGGTGCAGAGATCAGTCACACATGGGACCCGAGGCTTGCTCTGGCCACCCATACCCTCTGGTTCGAGTCCCCATTGTAGGAGCCCACTCCATGCACTCGCCTGAGCCAGATGCCCTCCCAGCAGGTCGTCTGTATTATCTGTTTAATCCTCGCACCAGATCCACAAGCTAGGGACAAACATGACCCCCAATTTATGGATGAGAAGACTGAGCCCAGAGAGATCATGCAGTGGCCGCTGGTGGCCTGAGGGCTGGACCCATGAGCCCCTTTCCCCATCCTAGCAGGGGAGACCTGGAGTTGAGAGTGGGCAGATGGTGCCTCCTCCAGGGGCCTCACTCCCTCCTGATGCTGCAGCACCAGCATGAGCTGACCACGCCCACCCTGCAGGAGGAGGGGACACAAGGGCTCGTTAGTGCAGACTTGACCTTCGAGGTGACTCCAGGCCTCACTTGAGGTGGGGGCTGATCAGAGGCCGCATTCTGTAGGCAGATGGAAGGCAGGATTTGGATTCCGGCTGGTCCTGGGAGGATGACTTAGTCCTATGATGGTCTCTCTGCTGGGTCTGCAGGTCTTGGCCATTTCTGTCCCTAGAGCTGGGTGACCTGTGTGCAGGACTCCATTGGGAGGCCAGGGGCACAGCATAGCGGGGCCACCTAGAGTGTGGCCAGGGATGGTTGGACCCTGGGCTGTGATGGGGCCGCCCAGGATCTGCACACACACTGATGTTTGGTGTCTTTAAAGTGGCCGTTGAGGTGGGCACGTGAAGATATGAGACTCCTGTGACCCAGGCCTCCAGTGAGGCTGGAGAAGCCCCAGAGGAGCCCACCCTGATCTGTGGAGTACTGGGACCCTGAAATCCAGGCCCACCCCAAGCCCTGCTTCGCCACCTCCTTCACCCCCCTGCTCTTCTCTCAGAACATTCTGGGCCCCCACCACGACCTTGCTCCTGAGCTGCCGGAGCTTCCCTGGGCAGCCTCCCCTCCTGGCACCTGGGATGTCCTCAGCAGAGCCGAGCCCGAAGATCCAGCAGAGCCTGCTGCGGGTGACTGTCTGGACCCCGGTGGGAGTGTCGGGAACAGGTTGTCAGAGATGGCCTTTTGCGCTGGGAGCCTCAGCTGACACAGGACAGACCTGCTCCCCCAGCTCATCTGTAACCAGCCAGCCTTTCTGCAGCAGGAGGCTGGGTGGAGGCCACTGTCCTGGAGGAGGATGAGGGAACTCCAGTGCCCTCCACAGTGGAGGTCAGGGCCACCGTCTCCCCTTTGTTCTCCACTTAGCCCCAGGGATGAATTCAGCCTTTTTTCACCATCACAGAACAGGTGGACTCATGGCCTGTGGCCTGTCATTTCTTGGCCTGTCTTGTAGCTGCAAGGTTCCATCTCTCAGTCCTGTTTCTTGGCAGTTGGCGTCAAATGTCAGACGTCAGGGGCTGGGGCAGTACACCGTTGGGTGCTTTCACATGGTTTGTCCCTCCTACCTTCCCCACAGAGCTGTAGGCCTGGCGGAGGGGCCTGGCCTGCAGACCCCTGGGCTGGCGTGGAGGCTGGCACCGGTTGGCAGGAGGTCAAGATCCTGCCTGCAGGCAGTGGAATAACAGCACGTAAAACCTGGCAACATGTCACCTCGCAGCCCTCTGCAGCAGATGGCCCCTGTTCATGCATGTCCCAGGTCCTGTTGTCGCGGTATTGCAGGAGGGCCTTGGCAGGGGTGGAGTGGCTCTGCAGGGCCATCTTTCCTCACAGTGGTTTCCCCCACTTGCAGGCAGCAGGGCAGGTTTTGCACATGGGTCTGAAGTCGGGCCTATTAGCACCCAACTGCAGGCTTGGCGGTTTCTGTGTGACCTTGAACCTGTGCCTGGCTTTCTGGAGTTGGTTTCCCATTAGAAAGAAGTGGCCCATCATGTCAGTCACAGGCTCCACCTGAGAGACATGTGCCGCAGCAGTGCCCGCAGACGTAGGTCCTCTGTCCTCTGTGGGAAGCGTCCATACTGCTCCCTCCCTCCTGGTCTCCAGGGCTGAGGACTCTCGAGGTGGAGCCTGCTGGCTGAGGGTGTCTAGATCTGGGGCCAGTCGGCAAAGGTGCCCACACACAGCATGGCATCTCCCCATAGTTGGATGCTTCTCCCTGGCAGAAGGGCTGAAAGGAGGAATTGAGCGGCCTCTGCCCTCCTGCTGCCTGGCCTGGGGCTGGCCTATGTGCTGGGATTCCGCCTGAGAGCAGAAAAGCCTGGTGGGCTCCTCCTAGTCTTTGCAGACCCGCTGGAGCCCACCCAAGATGGGCCAGGCCGGTTGGTGGGGTTGGGGGTAACCCAGCCCCCAAGGATGGTGTGGCCGCCTCTGTCTGGCCTCCCTACCTCTGCCCATACACCCTACCCATGGCCGTCTACAGCCCTCCTGCTCACAGGCTCCATGGTCACCAAGGATAATATTTAAAGTGTCCAGCTTGTCCTGGAGTGTGTCCATGTGTCTGGGTGCAAAGCCGTGTTTTGGAGGTTATATAACTTGCTAGCACTTGAACAAGCATGGAATTTTGCAACAGTGAGTCCGTGCCTTTTTAACACTCTAACTATGGTTCAGGGGAGTCTCAGTTGTTCTGAATACACACCTGACGTAGTTGTTTTTATAGATTGCATTTTTAGAAATCCACATCTGAAAACAAATCTTTTTCATAATTTAAAGGGATAGATTTAACAAAAATGTTTCAGAAACAAGCAAAACACAGGCTTCATGTCACTCCATCATGCCCCCCCACAGGGGCTCCCTTGAACCTGCTCCAACTGTCTGACCTCCCAGCAGTTCCTTCCCAACCTCAGGGCCTTTGCACAGCTGAGCCTTCTGCGCATGGACATCTTCCCCCAGATATCTGTATGGCTGCTTCTCTCGCCCGATTCACTTTGGTTGCCGCACAGCAGATTCGCACACACGTAGAAGCCTAAGCAACATCTGTTTACCGTCTCAGAGAGTCTGTGGTCAGGAGCCTGCCCAGGGTTTTACCGTGCCCTCTGCTCAGCATCTCAGAGCAGCCCAGGCATCACAGGCTGCCGTCCTCGAGGACATGGCATTTGATGCGGGTAAAGGAGGAAGTCCCAGCATCCCTGGAGACTCCTGCACAAGTGGAGGCGGGAGGCTGGACCATAGGGACTATTCACAGAGGTGCTGGTTTAGAGCAGCAGGTGCCAACATCCAGAAGGTTCTGAGAGGCAGAGAGTACTTGTTGGGGCCCTGGGCACAGGAGGGCCTAGGGGTTCTGTCGTCTTTTCCTGACCCCACTCTGGGGTCCAGCTCTTCCTTCTCCCTCCACTCCTTGAGTAGGTAGCCGTTGCCCTAAGTGTCTCCATCCTCCACTCCCGGCCTCTGTCTCATCCCTGTACCCCCATCCCTTCTCTCTGTCCCTCAGCCCGGCCCTATCTCATTGTTCCACCTCCAGTTCTCTGTCCCAGCCCCGCCTCTTTGTCCCTGTCCTGCATCCCTCTAACATCTGTCCCTCTGTCTGTCCCTCAACCTGTCCATCTCAGTAGCCCCATCTCCAGTTCTCTGTCCCCAACCCACCTCCTTGTCCCCTATCCTGCATCACCCTGACATCCATCCCTCTGTCTGTCCCTTGTCCCTCAGCTGCCCTGTCTGCCCCGGTCCACAGTTCTGATGCTCCCCACACCATCCCTCTTCAGACTCCCCCCCACCCCGACACTCGGTCCTTCCGGCCTGGCCTTCCCAAGACCTGGGCGGGGTGGCTGCTGTTTGCGCAAGGAGCAGGTCCGCCTTGTCTCCAGAGTTTCTTCCCATAACAAGGTGAATGCGTTGGCACGTTAGTCACCCCCTGCTGTGGAGCCCAGCTCCTGCCATAGGCAGAGGGCGGGTGGGACAGTCCCAGGCCTAGACGCGGGGTCCTCTCCTGGCTCTGGCAGATGACTGCCCGACCCCACTCTGTGCCTGAGCCTGTGCCACAGCACTCCCCTCACCCAGGACCTGGGGCCAGTGGTGTGTTGGCCCTGGCCCTTCGGGGCTCTGGGATGGGCAGGGCGTGAGGACAGTTCCAAGTCAGAGGCCTGGATAATGGCTGCAGGTGCTGCTCATTAAGCTGCTCTCTGCCTTTACCTGGCTGCAGGGCAGACATGGCGCCACAGCCATCCCAGTACCATTAAAACTCCATTAACAGAGTGAGAACCTGCTGGGCTGGAGAAGAACGGGTGCTAATGAGGCTGAGAATGCAGTCAAGACACGGGTTAGAGCTGGGGAGGACTTCCCCATGGTAAGGATCAGGGGTGGCCCTGGCCTGGGTGCCCCCAGCTGTGCCACCGAGCTGCACCCTTCCCTGGGAGTTAAGGGGTGTAGGTGGATGTTTCCGGTCCTCCCTGGGAGTTGAGATGTAGACAGATGTTTCCAGATGGAGCCAGGGTAGTCGGGGTGAAGTCCCAGATATTTAATAACTGCAGCCCCATCTGAGGGTCCAGTAGGCAGCCTTGTCTCCTTCTTTCTCCTGGAAGGGCACCAGGTACCTGGAACAAGCCCCCAGTGACTGGGATGGTGACCTCTCCTGCAGAGGGCTGTGGCTGGGCCCCAGAGGCCTTTTATCTCTTCCTGGGGCCTCTGGAGTTGTGGACAGGCTGGGGAGATGCATGACTGGGAGGCCCCAGGCCTGGCTCTGCCTCTGGAATCAGGGTACTGGGCCTGCCCGGAGTGGCTGCTCAGCCCCCAGGGATGCTTTCAGCAGCTCCCGAAAATGCTTCCTCAGCTCCTGGCTTGTCTGGCCTAAGTAGGCCTTGGATTTATGAGTTCTGGGGGCGGAAAGCAAACAGCTTCTCGGAGAAGCATGTTTAGTGCCACATCTCAAACTTCCCGGCATGATGGAAATGGTCGTTAAAACGTTTTAGGGTTCTTAGGTGAGGCTGCCTCTGCCTCCGCGCGTTGACTGCCTCTCCCTGCTGGGTGAGAGGAGTGGGGCTGGATCGGAGCCAGCCGGGCAGCTTGAGCTGTGGCCCCTGCTTCCAACCGTGAGCCACACCTTCACAAGCCACCAGGGAGGAAGCAGCTAGAATGCTCGTGCTGTTCTGAGTCCTGGCACACGCCGTGGTGGAGACCGCACACACTCAGGAGCCTGCACTTTGCAGGAGCTGGGATGCTCGTCCCTGTGTCATCCAGGCTCTTTTGTGCAGGATTAATACTTAACTCTTGGGAAATAAAGCAGCCACCTGATTCCATCTTTATGGTCGGCATTAAAATAACTGTTCCTGATAAACCATAGTCATAAAGTCTTGGAAGACCCTGCTGAAAGGGGGCTTTGTTCAGGTATTAATTATACTTAAGAGCCAGGCCCTGGACGCATGTTCTTAATCCTCATTTATTTCGTGTTTTATGTGACTTGCCATAGAGCCTCAACAAAGTCCTGTTGTGGAGAAGAGTGGGGTTTGCTTGGAGGTGGGGGCTTGGCCGCCTTCCTGCTCCCACGAAGGCTTCTTCAATCAGTGGGGTCACTCTGTAATCACAGCCTGCACTCGGCCTCCGCATGTGGCCACCTCAGCCAGAGCGTGTCCTTGGCGTCACAGGGAAGGTGAAGGCACCACATTAGCAGTCACCTGGAGGCACCCGGCTCCACCTCGTGCCTACGGTGTTTAACTGGGAGGCCTAATTGGAGTTCACAAGTGATTACAAGCTGTCCCGCGGGACTCCACTCACCGATGCGTTCTCACGGAAGTTGCAAAACAGTGACGAATTAACTCGTGATGCTGTCAGAATCCATTACTGCAGCAGACGGCTTCACTTCCCAGCCGCTCTTGGTACCACTGCCCTCTGCCCTGCTCAGATGACCACTCCTGCCGCTGCCGCCTCCCCATCTCCCACCCTCACGCTGTTTCTCTAAGCGTCTGGCTTGGATTTTGGGAGGTGACTTCTCGAGAAGGGAGTGGGTGGAGGGAGAGTTGGCTGACAGGTCCCCACTCCTGAAATGATGTTCTCTCCCAGGAAGGCTGTGAGATTGATTCTTGCTGTGGCTTTAAGTGAGATAAACATCTGAAGGCCCGCGATCTTCACTGCGCAGCATTGAATGGAAGGGAAATTTATAAATGTTCCTTTAATATTTCTGAAACAGATTGGCCAGTAATTTATAGACTGCAACATTGAGGACTGAATTAATTTTCCCAGTGAGAAAAGTCCGCATGCGGCTTGGTGAAAGCTGCTCCCAGCAGCTCCCAGCAAAATTGGAGAGTGACAAGGTGAGGAGGCACCTTGGAGGTGGGGAAACTGAGGCCACAAGTCATGCAACAAGCTCCCGGCAGGCCAAGTCTGCCACTTAGCATCCTTAGCCCCGGTCTGACCCTGCCTCTGGCCCTGTCCATGGGTGAGGGCTGCCGTGCACTCTCTCTTCTGTGCTGTCGGTTCCCTAAGTGGTCCAGCGTCCACTCTGTGCTGTCGGTTCCCTGAGTGGTCCAACGTCCACCAAGCCGTTTCTTCTGTCCTTGGTTGGATTAGGAGGTGAAGGCCTGCGCTCTGGGCCTTGCCCAGTTGTCCACGCAGATATGTGTGGTGAGAACCTGAGGTTGTTAAGTACCCGCAGGGTCACGTGTGGCTGGTGCTAGGTCTACGCTCTCCTGTGTAATCCTCCCCACTTTCCTGGTGGGGCTGCTGCACTGATCCCTTATTTTACAGATGGCACAAAGTGGCCCTAAGGCCAAGTCCTGCTCCCAAGCCACCCCACCCACCTCTCTGCACTTCTCCCTCTCCCCCCAGGCTGGAATCCAGCAAGAAAGAAAATGGGTCAGGGTTCCGGGCTTTGGAAGAGTTGGATGGGGCAGTGGTCAGACCAGGCTTCTGCCCTTGTCAGTGCCTACCAGGCCCTGGGATCCTGTGAAAATACAGGCGCCCATGAGTAGCTGGGAAGGGTCGAGTGTGGGGCCTGACTTCTGAGTTCCAACAAGCTTGTGTAGACGCTGCTGCTTTGGGGCCCCTTTTTAGGGCTGGGAGTCTGGACCTCCTTAAGCTGCCTGCCCTGCACTCCCCTACCTTGGCTCCGTGCCCTGCAGGCACACCCTCTGTAGCAGGCAAGGCCTTCTGGTGTCAGAAAACCCACTGTACTGCCTCTGACCCTCCAGGTTGTGTTTCTATCCCAGGCGTCTCCAGGAGAGAGACAGACCACAGAGACCCCCAAGTCGCGTGCAGCTGCTCTATATTTAAAGCCCGAGTGACCTGGCCTTGTGCAGTGTCCCCCCACCATGATTTAATATCTGGTGATTGAGCAAGAAATCAGCCTGCACATCCACCCAAGTCACGGATGGAGCTTGCTGCAGGGACAGGTCTTCATGGGAACACTGAGCTGCATCTTGAATGTCACCAAGCCTTGTAAGCAGCACCGGGGTTATTTCCAAACGCTCCATGCTCTGAAATGAGAAGAGGCCGTGTCTGTCCTTCCCGCCCCATCGCGCCCATGCACGCCGCCATGCGGGCACCCCGCCATTGTGCTGTGGGTCACGTCTGAACGCCTTCTTCTTGTACATGACATTTACGGAGAGAAACACTTGCAGATTAAATGTTTGATTAACATTACATCTTTTGCAGTTGAGAATGGGTGAGTGTAATTGAAGACTGCATTAGCCAGAGAACATGAACTTTATCTGAGCTTTATCCCCAGCCCATGAGTCCCGGGGGTTTTATTGAGTCCTCAGTGCCAGGGCCCCAGAGTGCATATACATCACGTTTCATAAAATAATTTGGAGGGTCACAGTGTGCAGTTGTAGCAGAGGTAAATCGTGCAGTGTGAGCTCGGATCTTGTCTAAGGACAATGAACAATCCTGATGGAATTTGGGATGTATTTTATCAAGACTGAGCTAGTGAAATTTATTCTTTCTTGTGTGGCGCCATCCAGGAGAGATGGTTACCCAGTTACCTAGATTCCATGTCTATACCTACCACTTCTCCAGGTTCTATGTCTACACCCACTGCTTGTCTAGGTAGAGTGAAGCCCTGGTTACACTGGCTGGCTTTTCTCCTACTGGCATTTTTCACCAGCACATTGGAAGCATGTGTTTGATGTGTTTGCGCATTCATTTCCCAGGCCAATGGAGCATCCTCACCCAGAGGACCCTGAATGTGATTTTGAAAGACTGAATTGGAGTTTACCAAGTGAAGAGGCTGGAGTGGGGAAGGGCATTCCAGCAGTGGGAACAGCACGGGCAAAGACCTGGTGTTGGGAAAGGCCCTGGCGGTCTGGGAAATGCTGAGAAGCCCATGGGCAGGAGTGCAGGCCAGGGGAGGTAGAGGTTGGACCCTCAGTTGGAAGGGCCTATTAGGATCAGGCTGTCGGGGCCCTCACAGAGGAGCCCCCAGAGATGTTGTCCCTGGAGGGGACCGATTATCTTTGTGTTTTATGTGGATGGCGAGAGGGTGGGGTGGATGGCAGTGCTGGGAGCAGGACAGGCAGGAGCTGCAGCATCAGCCACCAGGCAGGCACTCTGCAGCCACCAGGCAGGCACTTTGCAGACAAGGCCCTGGTGGTGTGGCCAGAAGGCTGCAGGGAGCTAAGCAGCACAAGGAGCTGAAGCCATGGGCACAGGAACGCCGGCCAGGAGGAGAACTGGTAAGAGAATGGTTGAGGCCCTGGGAGATCACACATGCCAGGGAGGGAGGAATGGAGAAGGCTCAGCGTTGGGTTTCAGGGGTTCCCAGAATGTCGGGGCATGTCTCCATTGAGGTGGGCTGGGTCCTGAGGGTGGCAACTAAGATGTCACCAAAGGTGGGTGGGCACCAGCTACCACAGTGCAAAGAGGTTGGGAACACTGTTATCCAGTTGACATGATGACAGTGATAATCATGACAACCCCATGCCCAGATGCAGACTGCACTTTAAATTACCTGGGCCATGTGACCCTGCCATGTTGCTGTTGTTACTGTGTTACAAACACCATTAGAAACCTGAGGCTAGTGAATTGACCTGGCTAAAGTCATGATCAATAAAGATGTAATATTTAAACCCCTGTCTTCTCTTAGCCTAGTGTCTTCAGCATCTTGATGTTAGCATTCCTCCAACCACTTGTGTCTGACTCCATGCTAAGCATTGCAGAGGAACACAGAGGATGTGGAAAATCTTTGGGGAAGCTGTGTCTTAATGAGAAGACAAGGTTAACCCACTGAAAGCAGCAACAGTTACAAGGACATATAATTTATCATCTGCCCACCCACACATACACCTGCCTGCCCACCCATCTATCCAGCTGTCCACTCATATATCCATCCATCTACCCATCCACCTGTGCATTCATTCGCCTATCCATTCACTCATGTGTCCATTCATCCATCCATGCATTCATCCATTTATCCATTCATGCATTCACCCATCCATCCATTTACTCATGCACCCTTCCATCCATCTATCCACCCACTCATCCATTCATTTATCCATCCATTCATCCACCTGTGTGCCCATCCATCCATTCATGCATCCATCCATCCATCCATCCATCCATTCATCCCTCATGCGTCCATCCATCCACTAATCCATTCATTCACCCCTGTATCCTTCCATCCAGCTACCCATCCACTCATGCATCCATCCATCTATCATTCATGTAGCCATCTGTCCATCCATCCATCCATCCATCCATCCATTTATCCACCTATTCAGAGTTCACCCATCCATCCAATCATCCATCCATCCATCCATCCACCCACCCATTCAGGCATTCATCTGTCCATCCATCTGTCCACTCATGCACCCATCCATCCATCTACCCGTTCACTCACGCATCCATCTATCCATCCATCCATCCATCCATCCATCCATCCATCCATCCATCCATCCACTCATGCACCCTTCCATCCATCTTCCCACCCACTCCTGCACCCATCCATTATTCATCATTCATCCATCCATCCATCCATCCATCCATTCATGCACTGTCCATCTGTCCATTCATCTACCCATCAGCCCATATGTTCATACATCCATTTAGCATTGACCATGGCAGTTATAAATGGAGCATCCATACCCTAAGTTGATTATTCCAACTCTGGCTACCCATTAGAACCACCTGGGCATTAAAAATATTGGTGCCCAGGCCCCCACCAGAGCTTCTAATTTATTTGATCAATGACAGGGCTAAACTTTGGTATGTTTTGAAAAACTCCCTGGGGATCCCAGTGTGTAGCCAGAGTTGAGAACCCCTTCACTTAGTTGAGTTGTTCATGGGTGTGCCTGTGAGGTTAGACATGGAGAAGCCTCCTAGAAGCCCCTCATGCAGCTCATGTCCATTGGGGGAGGGCTGGTTGACAGGGGCTTCAGGACTTGGTCCCTCATCTCCCCTCTTGGCTCAGGGTGGCACCCCTGGCCACCTCTGCCAGCAGTCGCGAAGTCCCAAGGAAGAGCATGTCGTGGGCCAGGCTTTGAAGAACCGATGGGCCTGGAATAGAGGGAAAGGAAAAGAGGTGTTTGGAGTAGAAGTGACACACCGCTCAGGGTGGACCAGGAGTGAGGCTGGTGCCTTTGGAGATGGGAGCCTTGGTGCACCCTTGAGGGCTACCTCAGTGCCCAAAACACATAACCTCATCTGGCTCACCCAAGGGTCCTGCTTGTGGCTGCCTGACTCTGGCCCGCACCTTCCTTTTGAGGGAAGTGACAAGGACACTGGGGCAGTCATCCTACTGTCATCATTTACCATCGATCCTGCTGTTCTAAAGCAAACGCTGTGTGCCCTGGGGAGTGGTAAGGATCGATAGCTGGGGCAGGGGGTCGGACAGCACCTGTGCTGAGTAGGAAGGGCAGTGGCCTATCACGGAGCAACTGATGCCCATGAGTAATGGGTGCCCACCTGCCCACACCTATTCACCTGGGTGCTTCTGGGGCATCTGAGATCAGATCTCCACATGTGTTTTGTGCCGATGCCAGCAGCCTGCTGGTGGAGTAAACAAGAGTTATGGCCACTGTAATGGCATCGCTTAAGAGGGGTTGAGAAACAGCACACGTGTCCACGTGGCCCTCGTAAATCCATTATCAACATGAACTGGAGTTTCCGGGGAGCTTTCACGAGACTGCACAGAGCCCAATATCCCTGGGGCCCACAGAACAGCTGCACAGGCAGAAATGGGGGGGCCCACAGTTCACTCCCCACCCCTCTGTGTTCCCGCCCTGGTCAGCCTCGAGAGGCAAGCCACGTAGAGCCATGGAGCCTGTGATGTCCCAGGCTTCAGCCCCTGCCCACCAAGTGGCCACTGCCAGTGCCTTCACTGAGCAATGCTGGGGCATATTGCTGGCACTTTGGGGCAGAACCTTCTTACTTCTCACCTGTAGGTGGGCTTGGAGAACCCTCTGAGGGAAGGCTGACTTGGGGTGAGCCCATCTGAGACAGATTCCCCTGTGAGGAAGGAGGTCTGGACCTGGGAGGTCTGGGATGGGCCGGGTCTCAGAGTCACTTTCTGGAAGTCTTAGGGTTCATGGCCGGAAAGAAACTGCCATTTTTTCCTGCTTCCTGGCTCTGGGTTGAAGGGGTTTGCCTGACATAGGGTGCAGAAGGAGGGTCCACCCTGCCTACCCTCACTTATCTCCTAGGCTGGATTACCTGCATGCTTTCTCTCTGCTCCCCCAACTGGGCTTCAGTTTCTCCATCTGCAAAATGGGAGGAATAAGAAATAAAGTAATGATAATGTCTAGTGTGGGGGTTGTGTAGGACGCCATGAAGGATGCAGGTTAGGGTCCCTGATAAGTGCTGCAGTGCTGTGAGGCTCAGTCCTGTTCTTCTTCTTGGCCTTGGGGGCTCAGGTCCATCTGGGAAAGGTGCAGCTTGCTCCTCTGCACCAAGGCCCTTGGCAACACCCGTGGACAGAGCTGTCAGCACAGCTGCTGGACAAGGCTGCTTATCTTGCAACCCACATGTCCTCCTGCCCTGAGACAGGCCTTGAGCCCCCAGAGGGCAGAGACAGCATCTGCAGTGGCCTGGACCACCTCCCCCCCACCCCTGCCAGCACTCACCACGCCCTGGCGTATGTGCCTCTTGGTGCCAGGTAGGCCCAATGGGGGATCTTGGATACCCTTTCTCTAGGAGATGTGGCCACCTCTTGCCTGGGTCACTCCAGGGCCTCCTAACACACTGCGTGCTTCCTCACAAACCTAGAATCCACTCCCCAGATAGCTGCCAGAGTGGACTCTTAAGACATGGTCAGATGGCACCAGGCCTCCTGTGGCTCCTACCACACTCAGAGGAAGAGCCAAGCGCCAGGGCAAGAGTAGAGGCCAGTGTGGTCCCTGACCCCCAACTTTGGGGCCTTCAAGGACCCTGTCCCTCCTCATCCTTGGAACCTGCTTGGTCCCTCCCCTCCCCCCATCCTTGGGGCCTGCATGGTCCCTACTCCCCATCCTTGGGTGGGGCCTGTGTGGTTCCTATCCCCCTCATCCTCAGGGCCTGAATGGTCCCTGTCCCCCATCCTTGGGGCCTGCATGGTCTCTCTCCTCCCATCCTTGAGTCTTATGTGGTCCCTCCCCCAATCCTTGGAGCCTGCGTGGTCCCGTCCCCCTCATCCTTGGAGCCTGCGTGGTCCCTGCCCTCCTCTCATCCTTGCTGGTCACCTCCAGCCTCACCGATCTCCTGCCTGTCCCTTGCAGTTGGTAAGCCTCTAGGAAACCTCAGGGCCTTTGCACTGTCACCACTTCAGGTCTTTGCTCAGGTGTGTGGAGGCCTTTCCTGGGCCCTGGTCTAGAAGTACAGGTCTCCAGCACCCTCTCCCATTCCCTGCCATGTCCTCCCAGCTCCCAGCACATGCAGGAGTTTTGTGATTCTGTCTTCTGCACAAGCGTGGGAGCTGGTGGAGAGGCTGGTCTGCCTTCTTCTCTGCTGCATTCCCAGTACCTGGGACAGAGCCCGGCACAGCACGAGTCCCCAGTCAGCACTAGTTGCTTGGATAAATATGTGAATTGGTGGATGGATAGGTGGATGGACGGGTGAGTGGACGATGGACAGGCAGGTGGACAATGGATGGGTAGGTGGAGGGAGCTGAGAGGTCCAGGCAGGGGAGACACAGCAGCCGTAGTCGGTTCTGGGAGGAGGTGGGTTCATGCCAGAGGCTGGCAGAAAAGGCCCTTCTCTTTTAGCCCTGTGGCCCTGGGGAGGAAGGCCTGGGCCTCTCTTTCTGCCTCCTCTCCCTGGCCTGGACAGAGGGTGAGGATGCAGACATAGAGACTGTGTGTCTAATAATTCCATCAGCACCACGTGCTTTGCTGTTAAAATGCAATGCAACCTCTACACTTTAAAGTATGCAAATGGCACGGGCGGGAACACGTCCGCAGGCACAAGTCCCCATTAAAAAAACATTGCCTCCCACCGCACTTGGCTTGCAGATGGATTCCAAATGTCAATAGTTCCCCTGGTGGAGGCCGTGCAAGGTGGAAAGGTTGGCCATTCAGGAGGCTAATTGCCATCAGTAAATTAGAACGATGAACACCCACCACACTCTCCTGTCACCTCGACCCCCACATGACCCCTTCTTGGCCCAGGGGACCCAGGAACTACACAATTAAAGCCCAGACTTTCTGTGACAGGGAGAATCCCAGGAAGTCCATCCCAACCTCCACAGAGCAAGCTGGCCCAGCTGGCTTACAGTCAGTCTAGGGACAGCCAATCCAGAAGTCCCACTCAACAATTCCCAAGGCAGGGCTGACTCCAGCGTGTGCTTTTTGAGGGCCGAGGTCCATGGTGGCTGAGGGAGGCTGTTCGGTCTCCGTAGCTGCCTCCACCAGAACGCCCATGCTGGCCCCATCCCTCTCCTCCTGCCTCCTCTACTGCACAGGACAGAGCCCAGGCTATCTCCACTGAGAGGAGAGAGAACTGGGCTGAAGATCATTCGACCTCAGTTTTCCCAGTCACAGAATGGAGGTGTTTTCCCACACATTGGGAGGCTGAGTCAGGAGGATCACTGGAGGCCAGGAGTTTGAGACCAGCCTGGACAACACAGTGAGACCTCATCTCTATACAAAATTTAATTTTTTTTTAAAGAAGGGGAGTGCTGAGTGTGTGCCCCTCACAAGGGGTCTCCGGTCTAAGGGGCAATGCCCATGGAGTGTAGCTTGAGGACAGAGGCTTCCACAGGGACAGAAGTTAGGGTCTGATCTATCACTGCTGGTACTGCTGGGAACCTGTGACATCACTTGGGGGACTCACTGGCCTCTTGCGGGCTCACCTGCCCTGGGGACCCTCTGTGCCCAGGCCTTTCCCCCTCTCCTGTTTCTACCAGCAGCCAGCAGGGTGGGCAGGAGGTCCTGTCCACTGGCCAGCGCAGGCTGGGCGCTGGTTGTCACAGCCCGGCCACAGCATGTTTCCGTGTACACAGCCTCCTTTGCTCATCAGAGCGAGCTGTGGGTGGCCATCTGGGGTGGAAGGCAGGTGCCCAGGTCCATACTTGCCCACAAGCCACTGAGCCATGACCCCAGATGCAGAGGGAGCCGTCTCTTCCTTCTCGAAGTCCATGTCAATGGCCATGTCTGCTTTTCCCTGAACCTCCCCAGAAGTCATGTCCAGGTCACCCCTCCAGTGACCCTGTGCAGGACCTGGAGGCCCAGAGAGCCTCGAGCTCCCCTGCCCTCTCATCCCTACTCCCTGGGCAGGCAGGGATACAGACACCTGGCCCAGAACCCATAGGGGTAACATGATGTCTCTTGGGATCCCTCTACCCAGGCCCAGTGGCACCTCCTGCTTCAGGTCACGGGAGGGCACCATCACCTAGCCCATCCAGGGAACACCCCGCAGTGCCAGCACCCCTTGGTGTCTTAAGAGCCGCTTGGCTCAGATCCTCCAGGCCACAGAGCTGGGAAGATGGCCCCAGGAAGTGCCTCCAGGGGTCAGGCCAGCAGCAGTTCCCCGTCACCCCGGCTCCTGCCGGGATACTTAGATGAAAGCCCCACTGGTTCCTTAGCCACAGGACTCTGGGCCTGCCCGGGAGCGGGGGCATGGGAGGCTGCTGTCCTGCTGTGGCTGCGTGGAGCTTCATGTGGAGGTGGGAGAGACGTTTATGAAACTGGGTGCCTGGATGGCTTAATCACACAGGAAGGCCAGCTGCCCGGAAGCTGCCTGACCCACAGTAGACTATGAGCGATATGTACACATGTGTTGGATTAAGCTGCTTAGACTTGGGCATTGTTTGTCATAGCAGCACAGCCCAGACTGTACTGTTTCATTGTGCACTATTTGGGCTATCTAATTCAGACTGCTTCCTCCAGGTTTCCTCAGGAGGGACTTCCCTGCCTTTCCTTTCCCCTCATCCTCCTTTGCAATTTCTAAGAAAAAGTGCCCCCACCCCACCCCAGAACAGATATGAGAGGACCTCTCCATCACTCATTTACTCTTGAGAAGAGAATCATGGAGCATGTTCTGGGGTGCTGTTTCTATACATGGCATCAGGCATATGAAGATATGATCTCTTCCTTTCTTCCCCAAAGGAGTTCCTAATGTAGACTGGTACAGAGAAAATACAATATGATGATGGGTGGATGATGGGTAGATGATGGATAGATGGATGGGTGGATAAATGATGGATGGATAGATGGGTTGATGGATCAATGAGTGGATGGATGGATAGATGATAAATGGATGGCCAATGGATAGGTGAATAATGAGTAGATGGAAGGATAGATGGATGGGTGGATGGATGGATGGATGATGGATAGATGGGTGATGGATGGATTGATGGTGGATGGGTATATGAATGGACTGATGGATCAGAGGGTGGATGGATGGATAGATGGATATATGATGGATGGATAGATGATGGATGGATAGATGATGGATAGATAGGTGGATGGATGGATGGGTGATGGATGGATGGATGTACCAATGGGTGGATAGATTGATGGGTGGGTAGATGGATAATGGATGGATAGGTGGATGATGAATGGATGGATTGATGGGTAGATGAATAGATGAATGGATGAATGGATGAATGGATGAATCAATGGGTGGGTAGCTGGCTGAATGTATAGATGTATGAATAGATGGATAGGTGAGTGGGTGAATGGGTGGAGGAGTAGATGGATGGATAATGGATGGATGCATCAGTGAGTGAATTGACGGATGGAGGGCTCAATGGGTGGATGATGGGTGGATAGGTGGATGATGGATGGATGGATCAATGGGTAGATGAATAGATGGATGGATGAATTGATGGGTGGGTAGGTTGCTGAATGTATGAATGGATGGATAGATGGATCCATCAGTAGGTGGGTGAATAGGTGGAGGAGTGGATGAAATGATTATGACTCATTACCTTTTTTTAATTTTTATTTTAAAGATGTGGGGTACAATTCAGGGTTAGGTATACAAACGTTGATTATGCAGGTACCCTTGTTGATTAGTTGTGCCCTTCCCTCCCCTAGCAGTGTCCATCAACTGCCAATCCCACTCCCCTCCCTGGCAGTTTCCCACTACTGCCAATCCCTTCTTTTAGTATTTGATAATTGTTCAAGGTCCACTTATGAGTGAGAACATATGGTATTCTGTTCTTTGTTTCCATGACAGATCACTGAGTATGATCGACTCTACAACCTTCCAAGTTGCTGTGAAGTCCGTGTGTTTGTCCTTCTTTATGACCGCATAATATTCCATTGTGTATATGTACCACATTTTAAAAAATCCAGTTCAGCTTCCATGGGCAGCATGGTTGGTTCCATGTTTTTGCTATTGTGAATAGAAATGCAACAAACTTTTTTTGTAGAATGATTTGAGCTCCTCCTGGTGTATTCCTAATAAGGGAGTTGCTGGGTCATATGGAAGGCCACTTTCTAGTTCTTTCAAAAATCACCACACTCTATTCCAAAGAGGTTGCACTAGTTTGCATTCCTACCAGCAGTGTAGAAGCGTTCCTTTTTCTCCGCATCCTCGCCAGCATCTGTTGTTGTTTGTTTTATTAATGATGGCCATTCTTACTGGGGTTATGTGGTATCTCAGTGTGGTTTTGATTTGCATTTCTCTGATGATGAGTGAGACTGAGCACTTTTTCTTGTGTCTGTTGGCTGCCCATATATCTTCTTTTGAGAAGTGTCTATTCATGTCTTTTGCCCACTTTTGAATGGGGCTGCTTTTTTCCTTTCGGCATGTTTGAGTTCCTTGTAGATCCTAGATGTTAGGCCTTTGCCAGATATACAGTTGGCAAATATTTTTTCCCATTCTGTGGGCTGTCTCCCTGCTCTCTTGATGGTTTCTTTTGCTTTGTAGAAGCTCATCAGTTTGATGAGGTCCCACTTGTCTTATTTCTTATGGTATGGGCACTTGGGGTTCTGATCAGGAATTGGTTGCCAGTTCCATTTACCATAAGGGTGTCTCCTGCTTTTTCTAAGATTCTTATAGTTTGAGGCTTTACATTTAGGTCTTTGATCCATTTAGAGTTAATTTTTGTGTATGGTGATAGGTAGGGGTCCTGTTTCAGTCTTCTGCATGTGATCAGCCAGTTTTCCCAGCACCATTTACTGAATAGGTTCTCCTCTCCCCAGCGGTTGTTGTTGGAGGCTTTGTCAAAGATAAGTTGATTGATAAATTGAGACTTTGCTTCCAGAATCTCTATCCTGTTCCATTGGTCTATATGCCTGTTCTTGTACCAATACCAGGCTGTTATCATTACCTTTCTTAATACTAACAACTAAGCCAGGCACGGAGACTCATGCCTGTAATCCCAGCACTTTGGGAGGCAGAGACAAGAGGATTGCCTGAGTCCAGGGGTTTGAGACCAGCCTGGAAAACAAGGTGAGACCTCGTCTCTACAATAAATCAAAAAATTAGCAGGTATGGTGGCGTGTGCCTATAGTTCCAGCTACGTGGAAGGCTGAGGCAGAAAGATCACCTGAGCCCAGCAGGTCGAGGCTGCGGTGGCTGTGAGCATCCCAGGACACTCCAGTCTAGGCCACAGAGTGAGACTTCGACTCAGAAAAAAAAAAATACTAACAACTACTCTATAAGGTATGAATTATTTTCCCAAATTTGTGGGTGGAATTTAAACTCGGGTCTAGCAGTGCTAGAAACCATCTTCCTCCCTCATCACCTTGCTATAACAGAGACATCTACTGTGTCATATAAGCTCCCAAAGATAGAAGGTTCCTCTCCTATCTCGGATTGGACCCAGAATGCCTGCTGTGGGAGGCTATCTTAACATTCCCCCACCCACACACACAACAAGGGCCCCACACATCTTTTCTTTTCCATTTTTATTTCTTAGAGCCCTGGTATTTCAAATATACACGAAGTAAATGAGTCATTCTCACGTACTCATGCCCTCTGCAGGGCAGTGCTGACTCTCCCCGTGTCTCCTCAAGAGGAACTTTCCCGCCTTTCCTTTCCTCTCCTTCCCCAGAGCAATTTCTTTACCAAGTGCTTCCGGCCACTCTGGTTTCCCTGTGTCCCACCCATTCTCCCCTTTGCCCAAGGCATCATGTTAGTGTATCTGCAAACAACTATTTCAATATACAGTTACTTATTTCTGTGCATCTCCCCCTTCTGGGGCTGGTATTGGGTTCTTTTCAACCTCGAATCCCCAGGGCTCAGTTGCTAGAAGCTGGATCTGTTTGTTGATTGAATAAATGAGTCCCATGCACGGCCAGGAGTAGGTTCCTGGAGCATGTTACCGCCCCGGGTCAGCCCCTGAGGAGTCCAGCTTCTTACCCCTGCAGCCAGCCCTTCGGGTGTTCCCTAGACTGTGTGGGAACCTTTCCACTGCAGTAATCTGAGACTCTGGATGTTGATAAGGCCTGTCAGACATGGCTTCCCTTGTGTCAACATCCTGCGGGCATAATTACACCAGCTGGGCAAACACACAGCGATGGCCCTGCTGCACGTCCATGGCATCAGCCTGGCCTCTGCCCAGAGTCCCTCAGCAGCCCTGCCAGGAAGGCAGACGGGCTGTTTGATCCCCAGTGCTCCCACCTCCCTAGCTGACCTGGCAGGCCTGCATCCGCATCTCATGTCAGCCCCGGAGGACACGTGTGGTCTGGGGCCCAGCTGCTCTTCTGACTTGGCAGTGAGGGGCAGTTTGACATGTCACAGGGTTGCCAGCCACCATTGAGCACCTGCTGTGTGCTGGCACCTGCTGGAGTTGGAGTGAGATCTGGGCCCAGCCTCCAGGCTCTCAGTCTGCAGAGATGAGGAATGCACTGGAGGAGACACCTACAGTAGAAACGGCCGTGCACCCACCACCCTGGTCACCCAAGGGCCTCTGACCCCTCCCTGCATCTGGCCAGCCCCTGCCACAAGGAGAGTTGAGGTAGCCCTCGCGGACTGCGACTTTCCCCTTCAGCCCTGGGGTCTTGGCCCTCCAATTCAGCCTTCAGCATCTTCACCCTCCCCGTTCGGCCCTTCGGGGTCCGTGCCCTCCCTGTTCAGCTCTGGGATCTGCACCCCAACCCTCAGGCTGAGCTGTGTCTCCTCAGCAGGGGTGTTGGAATCCTGACAAGACACCTCAGAAGGTGCCTGCGAGCAAGGGTAGTTGTGGTGTGCTTGGCTAGATTAGGGGCAGCGTGTGGGGTTGGCAAGGCGGGGAGCCAGGTCCAACATGACCCTACAAGCAGAAGGGCACTGAAAGACAGGTGCAAACTGAGAATGCCACATGGTGATGGAGGTGGGTGGTGGGGTCACAAAGCTGTCAGCTGGGAGTGCCAGGGATGGCAGAACCCACAGGAGCTGAGGGAGGAGGAAGGAAACCCTGTGGGCCTCAGAGGGGTTCCGCCCTCCCTCCAGGTCCGGGAGGTAAACCACTGCTGCTGTTCCAGGCCCCTTGTGGGGCTTGTTTCACAACAGCCCAGGGCCAGGGTGGGACCCCATGCACTGGTCTCCCTGGAGAGAAGGCTCTTCCCAGAAGGTCATCTGGCCCATTCCCATGTCAGCCGACCCTGTCCCCTCCCAGCTGACTCTGAGCCATTGCCCTGGAGCCCTCCTGGTCCATGGGGTCGTGGACCTTGTGAGTTGATCTTATAAACAGAGAAGCTGCTTTAGGGATGGGGACTTGGGCCTGGGCCACCTGGCTGGGTCCCAGCTCTGCCACGGCCTTGATGGGTGACCTTGAGAAAACAGCTTCATTGCACTGTGCCTCAGCTTTCTCACCATGAAATGTAGTGGCGATGTTTGCTCTTAATGCAGAGAGTGGTCAGAAGGCTCACATGAGCTGAAACAGGATTGGCCCACTTCGGGAAAGGGCCAGATAGTCCATGTTTTAGACTCGGGGCCACATGCAGGGCTTCTGTCCCAAGGACCCAACTCTGAGGCAGAGCAGAAGCCGGTACCGACTGTGCATGAAGGAACGGCAAGACAATATACTGGGCTCTGTCAACAGGAGCCCATGGAGGCTGGGTTGACCCGTGCCACAGTGTAGCCTTCGAGCCACACACATGACTGTGGCCTGGGGAGTCACACATCTCTCCCACCCTCTATGCCACGTGCTCTCACAAGCCCCGTGGGAAGAGGCTGCAGCATCCCACTTTACAAACAGAAAACTGAGACGCAGAGAAGGTATGCAATTTGCTCTTGGGAGCTTGGGGCAAAACCTGCATTCCCTGCTCCACAGCACTCCTGGACTGTCCCCTCTCACAGCATCCCTGTTCACAGCTCACTCCCTCCCAGTGGTCTGGGAAGGCCATAGGGCTGGAGTCACATCTGGCTGGAGAGAGCTGGCAGGCGACACTCAGGAGACATCCAAGGGTCATGCTGCCCATGGTCGGCAGGAAGCTGCTGTCTGTCAGTTAGACCCACCACCCTCTGAGCTGCCCTTTCCCAAGTCCGTCACAGTCCCTGCTTATTTTCATCCGTTTATGGATGTGGCAAACGTGTACTGAGAGACAGGGCTGTGGCCAGGGACAAACAGGCTGGTCCAGGCAGTACTGCCACCAGCCTAGGGGCATCTGAAAGCAGCAGAGGGCAGACTTTCTTCTGAGGGGGACACAGGGTTTCAGTCCCACTGTCCTCTGGCCAGGCGTCTGGAGCAGTGCACAACTGGCACAGCCGTGCATATGAAGCCTTGGTGCAGGAGAGGTCAGAGGCATAGGAGTGAATGATGGCAGCTGTGATCTGGGAGCTCCGAGAGGAGCCAGATGCTCTGGCTACTTCAACTTCCCCTCCTCCCATGCCGTTTTCCACACTCTGTGTTGGGTGTGAGCTCTGTGCCTGTGTGATCGGCCCTGGCATGGCTTTCTCCCACCACACTTGCAGGATGTGGAGGGTCCGCCCGGAGATCTGAGGACACATCCATTGTGAGGTACAATCCTGGGTCCCAGAATGTTATTGTTTGCCTTTAAGGGATGATGACAGAAAGACACCAGGACACAAGGGGGCATCTGGCACCACAGGGTCACCATGAAGAGCCTGCCCAATGCTCTTGCTAGCTGCAACCGCCACCCCCACAGGCACCAAATCTGAGCCTCAGACCCATCTGTCACCTTCCCCCTCACCCAGGAAGCCTTCCCATGCCACTCTGGGTCCCATGAATTTGCTCTCCCAAGACCCCATCAGCTGGCCCCTCGTTCAAGAAACACCCCCCACGCTGCTCTGCCCCTCACTTTGGCATTCAGCCACTCCCTGCTCCCTTAGTAACTGCCAGCAGGATGATACCTGTCCCCAGCTGGACCAGTTGGTATTGTCTCCATTAAGCCCCAGTGAACACCAAAAGACCACCAGCTCCGACGCCTGAGCTCACTCTTGGGGTCATTTTGAGGTGGAGATCGGGGGCCCAAGGTCACCCTATCTCCACCTGACCCACCAGGGCCCTCAGCTGGTGCTTGGCTCTGCCATCCCAGGGCACCAGTTGGAGCCGGTGCTGGCTTCCCAAGGCACAGTGGTCCCATGGAGGGAGCAGGGCTGGGGCTGAAGCCGTAGAGACCCAGGTTGAACTTGAACCCTGGCACTGTGGCAGAGCTTGAGTGTCCTCAGGCCATCACTCCCCTCACCGGCCGCCCCCCACTGCCTCCCATGTGTGGACCCAGCAGGTGTCTGCTTAGGCCAGGACTCCAGGAAGCCACATGCAGGGCCACTCTCCCTCATCCCTGACCAGGAGATATGGCTTGAGGTGGGAGGCAGGAGACAAGTGCTGGGCCCTCCTCCACCGGTTGTACCTGCTCTCAGCAGAGTCCCTCCCAGCCCTCCCGTGAGGCTTGGTCCCCATGAGCTGCCCTTGTCCATGTGTCCCAGCCTCTGCCCTGGAAGGGAAACTTTGTCCTTCATTTGCTCAAGTGGTGGAGCAGCCGCATCCCTGGGACTCAGGCCCATGGGGGCTGCCTCATGACCGAGTACACAACGGGGTCATGTATTCCTTGTTCCTGTTACAGTGGGTTAAAGGGAGCCCAAGACTCTACATTTCTGACAAGCTTGCAGGGGACGCTCATCTGGCCTGGGGACTCTGAGAACCGTCCCTGGACTGCGCCCCAGGAGCAGGGCCACGAGGGAGCCGTTGAGCCCTGCGAGGACCGAGGGGTCAGTCGAGTCCCCTGCCCACCACCTGGCCCACCGCTCTTGCCCCCTCCTGCCTGGACTTCCAGTGCTGCTTGGCACAGGTGCTGTGCGACCCCAGGGACTGACACAAGCTTGGCTCAGCCTCCACCATCTGCTCTGAGAAGCCATCACCTGTGGGAGGAGAAGGCCCGGAGGCAGAATGGCCTGTTGGCACATCTGCCCGAGGCTGCCTCACACTCCCGTGGTTGTGATGGAAGCAGCGGCACCTGGCTCACAGGGCCTCAGTGTCATCATCTGTGAAATGGAGATAGCAGCATCCTTCTGGCACCTGCCCTGCTCCCGGAGATGTGCTCAAAGTGACTTAAACCAACATGCTCAGCAGGCCACAGTCTCAGCCCTGTGAGAACAGATTTAGCAACACAAAGACGCAAAGCCTGAGCCACAAGGGAGCCCTGGGGTCACGCTCTGAGCACCCCAATTTCACAGAGAAACAGACTTGGAGGCAGAGAGGTGGCATGCTGTAGCAAATAGCAAAGTCAGGAGACCAGGTGGTGGCCTCCTCCCAGGTGTGCGCATCTCCTCAGACCTGGGTTCAGGAACTCTAGCCACCTGGAGAGAAAGCAGGTACACGCCTTGGTTTATCATTCCATCTTGTTAAGCCTCCTCTGGCGGCTCTGGGCCAGTCTCCTCTCCTGCCTCTCTGAGCTCAGATGAAATGATGCACAAGTTTATCACAGAGAAAGCTGCTTTGGCAAGTGCCATTGGTTGCTGGTAACACAGAGAAGCCCAGAATGTTGCAACCAGTGTTTTCACATTTCCTGCTAATTGTTCAGAGCTGCAGGTTCTAGTGGCCCTGTGGGTGTCGGGTGAGAGGATTTCCGTCCTCAACTCATTACTGCCCTTCCGGAACACACCAGTGGGGAAGCTGCTCACCCCTGGAGACTCCCCTGAGGGTTTTTTTTATTCTGCCCCTCAGGAAAAGCTAGTCCAGCAAGGGCATGAAGGTCCTACCTCCAGAGGGCTCAGGGTGACATAGAGCCCTTTTCGATGGCAGAGCTGCCGTGTCCTGAGCCAAGGGCCTCTCTGCCCCCTGCCCCGACTCCAGCCCAGAACAGCAAGAGAAGGTCCAGGCTGCAGCAGCCACCCTCAAGGGCGCATGGCACTCCAGCTTACGCGTGGTCACTGTTCTTCCCCTCATGGCAGCCCCAGAAGCAGGGACTGTCCTTATCCTGCTCTGCAACTGAGGAAACTGAGGCACAGAGAGGGCAAGTTGCCTGCTGGACATCCACTAGGAAAGCCGAGGAGCCGAGGTGTGAACCCCAACAGGCTCGCTTTGGACAGTGGTGGGTTAACCGACCTGACTGCTGCGGGTGCTCAGAAAATACAGGTCACTCCGCGGTGAGGCAGAGTAAGTTTCCCACACAGGAGCTCTGGGAGCCGTGTTAATAGCAGACATGTCCTGGTGTCATCCCATGCCATACGCTGGGAACAGAGGCCCAAGTAAACAAATCGTGGCCCCCCTCACTGGCAGCAGAGCATGGATCAAATCCAGGTCAGCCTCCTGCCCAGCCCAGCTTTTCCCCTCCTTGCCTTCACCCCACGTGGACTCCTGAGTGTGGTGGCAGTGCTCCCTAGGATGGCAGCCGCCATCCTCCCCTGCCTGATCTGATGGGCAGGTTGGGCTCAGGCAACATCCTAGCCTGGGCCCTTGGTGGTGGTGCTCTCAGATGACAGGTGCCAGGACCTTGGGGCTGCTGATCTCTTCCCTGCCCCGCGGCAGCTGCCTGCATACTCAAGCTGTACCCACAGGGATGTACCTGGGCACAGAGGGTCCTGACCCACCCACAAACTAACCCCCGACGACAGGGAGCATGGCTGGGAACATGGGATGTAAGGAGTGGGGACTGAGGACGGCCAATCTCCAGGGAGAGCGAGGGCCACAAAACCCAGAAGGGTGGAAGGACCCTGTGACCTTCCACTCGTGGGAACTGGCTTTTCTCATGTCTGCTTTGTGATCCAGCACATGGGTCTGGAGACAGGTTGGGCTGTACAAGTGGGCCAGAGCCCGGCCGACCCCACATGTGCCCACACCCACATCTCTGTGCCCCAGTGGGAATCAGGCCTTGCCAGGAGCCCACGGGGCACAGATGTGCCTGAGCAGTAGACGTGCTGCCGGGGATGGGCCTCAGAGTGAGGGTGGTCTCCCCAAGCAGCATCTTGACACCCCAGGAGCTGCAATGTCTGTATGTGTGGAAGGGGTGAGGCGTATGCATATGTGTGAGGTGTTTGTGTGAGGTGTGTATATGAGTGTGTGTGTGAAGTGTGTGTATGAAAGTGTGTGTAGGTGTGTATGAGGTGTGTGGATGTGTGTACTAGATGTGTAATCTGAGACATGTCCACAACACACATGGACATGTTCATGTGTTATTTTCAAGCACAAATCCATGAGGGGTGGGCACTGCATGTGGAGTTTCTCATGCACATGTAGTGTGTGTGATGGGGGAATGTGACATGTGCTGGACATGTATGAATGCCCCATTTTGCATGTACATGGTCCGCATGTCGCTGACGTGTGGCATGTGTCTCTGGGAAGCAGAATCTGACTCTGAGTGTGTGCCCCGGTGTTGGCCTGGAGGACTTTGTCACTGTCAGGGTAGCTGATTGCTGAGAAGTCCCGTGACACTGGGCAGAATTATGGCCCCACTTAACGCTGAGACAACATTGGTTGGCAAGAGGACAGGTGAAAGATGTCCCCAGGACAGAGGAAGGTGCATGACAGCTCGGCAGGAGAGGGTGGGGGAGACAACCGGAAGGAGCGGTGTAGGGAATGGAGAAATGGCATGACCTGGACAGTGATGGGGGAGACAGTGAGACCTCAGTGGAGCAGGAGGCCTGAGAGGCAAGAGGGGAAGCCTGGGATGGGGGAGGCAGGAAAGTCCCTGTGCAGCCTCCAGGCATGTGCGCTGGGCATTGGGGGCAGGTGGCCCAGGATCCATCGAGAATGCTTCTGGCATCTCTGGTCTGGCCAGGAGAAAGACCCCACCACCACGGCCTTGTCCGTCACAGAGGTGTCCCCTACCTGCTCTGAGGGGGCCTGTGCACATACCTGTGTCCCATCTGGGACACCTGAGACTAGTGAAGCTGTTTATGATGCCAGGCCAGAGGGTGGAAGCCGGACCATTCAAGGCACATAGGACATGATTTCCCAAGGCTGGAGGTCAGTGCAGCCCAGGTTTGGTCAGCCCCTCAGGCAAGGCCTCATGGAGAAGACCTCAACGCACCAGCTCCTTGGACCCGCCTGACTCAGCCCCATGGGCACACTGAGGGCAGCGTAGATTTCTGAGGAAACCAGCCTCCCCTGGAAAGCACCTGGGATCACCCGGGAGCAGCCAGAGGCAGGCAGTGCTGTGGCCTGGCTGCACCTCCTGGGCCCACTTCAGTCAGAAACCCACTGTTTATTCAGACGGTGGGAATCTCGCCCAAGGTCCTCTGGGGGAGGGGCGGGCTGGACCTGAGCCCCCTGGCACCACCCTTCTCCCTGTGTCACTTGACGAACACTTACTCTTTGGCTGCCTAACTTGTGCATCGTGAAGGTGGCACTATAACAAAATTACAGAAAATGTCTAAAAATAAAAACAAATTACCTGCATCCCCCCCCCCTCAGCGCCGTGATTAAGCCATCAGCACAGCTCCTCTGGTCCCGGGTGGCATGCTGCGTTTTATGACGTGGTTATATGCACATAGAATTTTACATTCTGAGCTTCTTATTTCACATTTTACCAGGAGCATTTTTCCGTGTAACGTAGTTTTCATAAATATTTTAAATGGCTGCATAATAGTTTGCTGAGTTTATGTGCCGTAATTTACTTAGTAATTCCCTGCCGTGGGACATTCCGGCTGTTTCGTCCGGGCGACTGTGGTGTTGTGGTGGACGTCTTCATGCGTGCACGGTCCTTGCTCTCTTGAGTGATTACCGGCAGGATTCTGGATCAGAGGAGGAACACTTTATAACCCTTGATACATATTGCTGTGTTGCTTTCCAGAACAATCGCTGTGATTTCCACCACCATCAGTGCAGTTGCCAGTGGCCACGCTGCTATTTGTTTTCTGAATTGCTAATTTCAGAAGTGTCACCTGGGGCCCCTGTGCCACCACGCCTCACACACTTTGGCTTCCTAGCAAGGGTGGACTCTGCCTGTGTTATAGAAGACCTGTGGTTCTCCCGACGGGCCATGGGGATGAGAATAAGGTCTCTGTCCTCATGAGCTCACAGGCCAGTCTGGGTGCAAGAATAGACTTCTGCCTGGAGAGGAGCAGCCTTTCCTGTCTTGGCTCAGGAAGGGAGAGTGGGCTTTGAGCCTGAGAAGAGAGGATAAGCGGCCCGAGCAGAGGCCAGTGGGAGCAGAGGCCCACTGGAGTAGAGGCTGATGAGAGCAGAGGCTGACGGGAGCAGAGGCTGACTGAGGGGGAGGCCAGTGAAAACAGAGGCTGACTGGAGCGGAGGCTGATGGGAGTAGAAGCCAGTAGAAGCAGAGGCCCATGGGAGTGGAGGCTGACTGGAGCAGAGGCTGACTGGAATGGAGGCCAATGGGAGTAAAGGCTGACTGGAACAGAGGCTGATGGGAGCAGAGTCTGACTGGAGCAGAGGCTGACTGGAGCCAAGTGGGGAGCCTGGGCCATCAGAGCCTCCTGTGCTGGTATGCTACCCCCACCTTTTCAGTTTCCCTCCCTTGACCTTTCCTGACCCTGAATATTCCTCCAAGACAGTGGCTTTTGCTGCCTCCATTTTGTGAAGGAGGAGATTGAGGCCCGGCTCTGGGAGATAACTCATGTTGGTCCCAGGTTAAGATCACAGCAGCACTCGATCTGGCTCCCGACCCTGAGCCCAGGGTTCTTGCGGCATCGGGACGGGGAAGAGCCGTGGTGGACAGCAGCTCTCAGGTGCGTCAGCACCATTGGGGCTGGGAAACAGAAAGCAGACTCTTGTGTCTGTGCAGGACCTACTCAGTCTGAACTGTCAAGGGAGGTCCGGGACCTGCCTTCAGGCTCTCCAGGTGGACTGGGAGCAGGGCGCGATGAGGAGACCACTCCATGGGCAGCTCGGCGTAGGGGCTCTGCACAGCGATGGAGAAGTGCGGTGCCATCGTCTTGGCAGCCAGGCGTTACCCAGCGACGGGGCATGAGTTTGGGGCCTATTTCCTCATGGCACCCACCCTGCTGTCTCCGGCAGGGTGATTGGAGAGGACACTGGTGCAGTGCCCAGCCCAGCACCTCCAGATAGGGCAGTCTGCAGGCCCCTGCTTCCTCGCTGCTGGGAGCCCCAGTGTGGACACAGCTGTGTGGGAGGGCCAGGTCAGGACTGGAACCTTCATGTATCTCTGACCCGGAAGTATGCTTGTGTCCGAGGGAGCCCACTAGGCTGGGCTCTGGAGCTAGCAGGAGGCCAGGAGGGTCTCCATGACTGGCGGGTCCAGGGCTCACTGGATTTCACGACAGCGGGTACTAATCGTGAGGGCCGTCACAGGTCACCAGCCAGACCAGAGACAGCAGGATGCCACTGAGGGGGCCACTGCGTCCTCCAGAGTGTGTGACAGAGAAGAGAGGACACTTCCCACTTCATGTGAATAAGGCTGTCTTGTCCTCCCACCGACCCTCGGGGCTCTGTGGTGGGAGCATGCCCATTTCACAGGTGTACACACCAAGGCCCAGGGCTCACACATCCCTGGCCCAATCCACAGCTGGAGCAGGAACATGCAGCCACAGGCTCCACCTGCACTGCCTCAGTTATGGGCTTAAGACTTCCACCCGTGTTTCAGAGCAGCCTCAGGGCTGGTCGTAAAGATGACAAAGCCACAGTTCCTTCCCCAGGTGGCACCACTCCAGGTGAGGCCCCTGGACCTGTGGCATCATCTTCACCTGGAGTCATTAGAAATGCAGAACCTCAGACCCCACCCAACCTCCTGAATTCGAATTGGCATCTTCCCAAGACCTCCCAGGTATCTTCTGCACAGTACAATCCTGAGGGCTGTCTCTGGGTGGCTTGTCTCTCCCTGGGTGGCATACCTCTCCCTGGGCAGCGTGTCTCTCCCTGCGTGGTGTGTCTCTCCCTGGGTGGTGTGCCTCTCCCTGGGCGGTGTATCTCTTCTTGGATAGCGTGTCTATCCCTGCATGGCTTATCTCTCCCTGGATGGCTTGTCTTTCCCTGGAGGTCATGTCTCTCTCTACAGGGCTTGTCTCTCCCTCTACAGTTTGTCTCTCTGTCTCTGGGCAATGTGTCTCTGTCTCTGGACAGTGTGCCTGTCTTTGGCTAGGTGTCCCTGGATGGTGTCCACATCAGCCACACACTCTAATCACCTGGGGATCTGGGTCCCATCCATGTCCCTCTCTCAGATCTGATCAATACCTGAGCAGACCTTGACACTGAGTCTTTAAGTCCCCAGGCGGTCTTGATGTGCACCTGTGGTGAGGGGCGCCGGCCAGGTGTCTAGCCCACACTGGTGGCCTGCCTCTCCTGACCTCTGTCCTTCCTCCTCTTGGCATTCAGTTGGGGCATCCTTCATGGTCATCTCAGGGAGTAGGTAGGCCAGTGTGGAGGGGGGACATGTATGTCCCCTTCCTGAGTACACTAACTGGGATATGGGGACCACCTGGCCACGGTCCAGGCCCCACAGCCACGGAACGGATGGCTTCTGAGTGAGTGCTGGTCAGGTCAGACCTGGCGGAACACATCTTCACCACCTACAGGGCTGCCCAGGCCAGCTCTGCTCTCCTGATGATCCCTCTGAAGGCCGTCAACAGGTGGGGGGAGGCTGAATCGGGGGCAGGCTGTGATACTCACCCACGGCCTCACTCCACCCAGACAGGCCCGGGCCTCTCCAGCAAAACCCAGTTTGCCTCTGGCCTTGCCTGCTGGGCCAGGAGGGCTGGGAGCCACCTCCGCCCTCTTCTGTGTCACTGATGGCTCCTGCCCACCCCTCAAGTCACCAAATCCCTTCGTAGGTGATTTGTACAACCCCAAAGCCAGACCGAGCAGGGTTCAAGTCCTGGTGTGGTCACTTATACCCTGACCTTGGGCAAGTTACTTCCCGTCTCTGTATCAGTTTCCACATCTGCGAAATGGGTGGTACGGCCAGCCTTGCGGAACTCTGGACTTCATGCAGGTTGGGTGTGATGGTGCCCAGCACATGGTAGGTGCCAGTGGCTGTCATTACTTCCGTGAAGCAGATGCGACTGCACCTGTTTTCCAGACAAGGACATGGGCTCAGGGAGGTGCCGGGCCAGCCGCAGGACTTGGGAGAGGCACTTCTTTCTGTGCCCATGTCCACCCACTCTGAGGTCCCAGGGGTAACACCGACCTCCGGCTTGCCTGAGGGGCAGGTGGGAGCATGTGGGGCTAGTCAGAACTCAGGGGTGGAGGGGCTGCCCTGGGCCTCCGTCCAGCCGCCGTCCTCCCCAAGGCGCCTGAACTCCGCATGGAGGCCGGGGCTCCAGGAGTCATGCAATGTTTTAAATCATTCCAACTTGTGGCGTGGGCACCAGGAGTCTGGACGCGGCAGGGCCAGCAAGATCCAGGCCAGGTCTCTCCAGGAACAATTCAGCCCTCCAGCCTCTGCACTGAGGAGAGCCCTGTGCCCCTCACCTTCAGTCTGAGCCCCCTAGCCCAGCCCACTCTTAACTGCCACCCCTGCCTCAAGCCTTTTGGCCTTTCTTCCCTCCCATCCCCACTCTAATCCCCATGGCTGGCACACCTACCCACAGGTGAGGATGCTTGGTCTGAGACCCTGGGCTCCACTGTGACCCACCCAGCACAGGGGCTGGAAGCTGCCTGTGCAGGGTGGATCACAGTGGAAACCAGGGGCTCAGACCTAGTTTCACTTCTGCACATGCTCAGGGGCCCATAGGGGTGTGTGCAGACCTGCAGCCAGCAAGGCGGAGCAGGGCAAGGGGGGAGGGCCTCACAGAGCACCCCCAGACCAACGGGCACCTGTGCTTCTGCTACACCTGACCGCTTCACCTCTCTGGGCTGCATGTGGCCAGGCACTCGGTGCCATTCCAGCCCCCACTGGGCCTCCTGCACACAGGGCCACTTTGCCGGACCAGGTCTGGAGGCCCTTGCGGTCACAGCCACCTCCTCCAAGCAGGCTCCAGGCCCTGAGCAGACAACAGTTAATGCACCCTAGGACTCAGAGGGGGAGCAGCTGGCACCACCCCAAGGGCTGGTTGGGGTGAGAGCACACCTGCGCCCTCCCCCCGCCCGTTTCCTTGACCAGTACCTGGACCTTCACGCAGAGCCTCCGAGCAGGAGTCCAGGCCCCAGACAACAGCAGGACCAGGAACTCTGTGAATTCTGTGCAAAATTATATGCATGAGTGTGTGTGTATCTGTATATGTCTGTGCATGTGTGTATATACCATATGCATGTGTGTATGCATGTGTGTCTCTGTGCATGTGTGTGTAAATGTATGTGTATGTATGTGTGTATATGCATGTATGTGTGTGTGTCTTTGTGTGTATGTATGTGTCTCTGGGTAGGTGTATATATATATATATGTGTGTGTATGTGTATTTGTGTGTACCCACACATCTTGGCAGGGACAGGCCACAGCTTTCACCAGATTCTTAACGACAGTGTGGTCCAAGCACAGCTGACCTAGACTACAGAGCAGGACTGTCTGCACCACATGGGAGCTCAGAGGTGACCAGGTCAAGCCTCTCACTTTGCAGTGATCCAAGGCGCCCCCTCCCTAGGCATCCTCTTGCCCAGCCTGCATGACCTGGCACAGGACCAACAGGGCACATCTGATAGACATGCAGCAGATCTGAGGCCCTGTGCCTGTCCTGCCTGCCCCACGGCCCGGTCCCACCTGTAGGAAGGAGCTGGGGCTCAGCCACAGTGACCCAGGGCCGGGGCGGCACTCTGCTCCTGTTGCTAGGTCTTCATATCTGACCCCTTGCTTGTCCCTGGACCTTGCCAGTGCTTCCGGACCCCTTGCCTGCTGGCTATACCTGGCCTCCCACCCATGCCTTTCACCCCAGCTGATCTGGGAGCCCTCACATGGCCTGTGCCTCCTGATACCAGCCCTCTTCTGGACCGTTCCATCCCCTCACTCCAACCCCAAGATGTCCTCTGATTCTGGAGAGACATTTTTTCTCTTGCCAGAAACCACTTACAATGTGCAAACTCTTGCAAGTGGAAGGAAAGGGAACAGAGAGCAGAAGGAGCTCCCGCCCACACCTGCTTCCCTGCCCTCTTTTCTCCTGCCTCCTCCTCCCGGATTTTCCAGCCCACACCAGCCCACCAGGGTCTTGTCCTATACTTGGCTGAGCCAGGGTGGAAGGGCAGGGGCATCGGGAGACTCCTTCAATCCCAGGATCTCCTGTACAAAACCATTTGGGCTTGAATCCTGGGCACTGACTACTGAATTTCTGTCTCTGGGACAGAGCCTCTTTCCTTTTTGCAGATTCTGAGGGCAAAGAAGGAGCTCGAAAGCCACTCTGGGTAATTCTCCTCAGACTTCACTTTAAGGGCAGCGTTGCTGATTTTTATTTTGCTATATTTTGTTCTTTATATATGTATGTCTCCCATTCCCAAAGAGATTGTAGAGTTAGGAACAGAGTCCTTTATTTTTATTCTCCCAAGTGTCAAAAAAGAATAAAGATTCATAAAAGATACTAAACCTAGGTTTGAGTTCCTCTTATCTAAACCCCTCATTTCACTGACAGAACATGTGAGTGAACATGTCTGGCCTGCCCATGACTTCTCATCCTGAAGCCCTCCCCCCACTACACTTGTGTTGTTGATGGATAGATGAATGTATGTATGTATGTTTGATGGATGGATGAATGGCAGATGGATGATGGATAGATGGGTGGGTGAGTGGTTAAATGGGTGGGTAGGTGGATGAATGGGTGGTGGGTGAGGAGATGGACGGATAATGGACGAACGGGTAGATGATGGGATGGATAGATGGGTGAAGTATGGATGATTCATGGACAATGGATGGATGGATGGATGGATGATGGGTGGTGGCTGGATAATGAGTTGATGGATGAATGAATGGTTGATGGGTGGATGGACCATGGGTAAATAATGGAGGATGGATGGATGGGTGATGGATGGATGATGGGTGGTGGATGAGTAATGGATGGATGGATGGATGGATGATGGATTAATGATGGATGGATAGATGATGGATAGATAATGGATGGATGATGGATGAGTGGATAATGGATCAATGGATAGATAATGGGTGGATAATGGTTGGATGATGGATGGATGATGTATGGTGGATGAATGATGGATAGATGGATGGATGATGGATAATGGACGAATAATGGAGAGATGGGTGATGGATGGATGATGATGGATAGATGATGATGATGGGTGGACAATGGATGGATAATGGATGAATGAATCGATGATGGATAGATAATGGTTGGACGGACAGATGAATTATGGATGGATGGCTGGATGGCTGGATGGATGGATAGATGGATAATTGATCAGTGGATAGATAATGGATAATAGTTGGATTATAGATGGATAATGGATGGATGAATGGATGATGAATGGATGACAACATTGGGGAACAAGAGCAGTAGGCAGGGTGGGGTGGCTGACCCTGAGTGATGTCCCTGGAGGGTCCTGTATCAGTTTCCTGAAAGATGTTGGAAATTTCTTGGGATTCTGATGTCCTCCCAGACTGCATGTGTGTCCTGCCTCTGGTTGCACTGGGATTCTTCAAGGTGCCCCAGGAAAGGGAGGACTGAAGCAGCCAGCAGGAAGTCCCACCTTCTTCCAAGCTGGTGCCCCTATTCCCCTAGATGATTCCCTGGGGAGGAAGAAGACCTTAATTAGGGAAACAGAAAGACCCACATCAGAGCCCACTGAACAGTCCTTTTTATCCCAAGTGACAGAAACCCAACCTGAAGTTTAGGCAGAAAGGGATGTATTGCCACTTGTAGGTCGAAAGATAGAGAGATGTCACTTCAGGCCCAACTGCAGGAGGGGCCTAGGATGGGGTCAGCAGACTGTCCACAGCTGGCTCTGTCTCCTGTGTTGGCTTTGTTTCCAAGTATTCTCTGTCCAAGTGGTGGCAGAGACGACACTGCAGCTCCAAACCCATCTCCTGGCAACACACATAAGAAAATTGACCTTCTTCCCCACTGGCTCCTGCAAGAATCCCAGGTCAAATCCCAATGGTTTGCTGGGGTCACAGCCCATCCCAGACTCAATCACCATGACCCAGGGAGTAGAATGTTCTGGCTGTCCCGCATGGGTTACATGCTGTCCAGGGGAGTCGGTCTCGCATGGTCATGTGCCGTCCAGGGGTGTCAGTCTCTCATGGGTTATGTGCCTCCAGGAGAGTTCACCTCACGTGGGTCACATCCCATCTAGGGGAGTTCGCCTCACGTGGGTCACGTCCCGTCTAGGGAAGTCCAACTCACGTGAGTCAGGTCCCGTCCAGGGGAGTCCATCTCACATGGGTCAGTCCCATCTAGGGAAGTCCGTCTCACATGGGTCACATTCCATCCAGGCGAGTCCATCTCACGTGGGTCACATCCCATCTAAGGGAGTCAGTCTCATGTGGGTCACGTCTCATCTAGGGGAGTCCATCTTACGTCCAGGGAAGTCCATCTCACGTGGGTCAAGTCCCATCTAGGGGGGGTCCTTCTCACATGGGTCACATCCTGTCCTGGGGAGTCCGTCTCATGTGGGTCACATTCCATCCAGGGGAGTCTGCCTCATGTGTGTCGCATGAGGTAGTCATGCTGACTCCACGTGTCACCCATGTTCTGTCCCCTGTGCTGGTGATCATTTGACTGACAGCCCCCAACTGTGCATCTCAGCAGTCTTTCTGGGTCCAACTAGGGAAGGAAATAAAAAGTCACTCGTCCACATCCCTTCCTCAAGAGGCCTGGCCCAGCCCTGAGATGGGTCCACAAACGGCCTAGAAAGAGCATTGGGGTCCCACTGTTGGGAGTTGGAGGAGAGGGGCACAGCCCTGCGGAGTGAGGCCCCCATGGGACGACTTCCTGTCTCTACAGCCCTTTCCTGGATCACAGGGCACAGCCATACACCAGAGCCAGGGACTTGTGCTCACAGCTAATTCCTGCCACACTGAAACAAATTCACAGGCATAATAAACAAAATGAAGTGTATCTTGAATGCATGTGGCCTGACTGTGCTAGACACTCTCCCAGCCTCAACATTATAACTCATTTAACTTGTCACTCTGAAGGTGATATTCAGCTGCCAACCTGGATTTGCCATTGAAAGCTTTGCAAGAGCAGGCAGTTTGGATCAGAGACAATTTGTCAATGTTGCGGGTTGTCAAGGGCGTTGCTAAGAAGAGTTGCTGTGTTTAAATTTTGCTTAACTCCTTGCTTCCAGAAAAAACAAAAACTAGGATGAATGGAAAGGAGATTATTTTTTCTTAGAATGACAAATTGCTTCGTGTTCACTGGAAAACCCAGGGTTGTGATTCTGCTCTCAGATAACCTTATTCTTTGAACCACGTCGTGAGGCAGCTGCAGCTCTCTGGTGGCCTCAAGCAGGTATTGCAGGAGAAGCATTCACAGGGCAGACCTGGAGCCATGGGCAGTGCAGTCACTGATCCTCTGTGATAAGTGGCCTCAATGGATCTTTGAAAGAATAAAACCACGACTGGGAGGGAAGGATAGCAGGATAGAGCTGAAACCAGATTGGCCATGGTGGTGCTTACCAAAACCAAGTAAAAGTAGCTTTTAAAACACGAAGGTATAGGCGAGACCTCATCTCTACAATAAGTCAAAAAATTAGCCGGGCGTGGTAGCGTGTGCCTGTAATTCCGGCTACTCAGAAGGCTGAGGCGGAAGGATCGCCGGAGCCCAGCAGGTCGAGGCTGCGGTGGCCAGGAGCGGCCACTGCACTCCAGTCTGGGCGACAGTGTGAGACTCCAACTCAAAAAAAACGAAGAGTAGGCTGGGCTCAGTGGTTCAGCCTGTAATCCCAGCACGTTGGCAGGCTGAGGAGAGTGGATTGCCTGAGCCTGCAGTTTTGAGACCAGCCTGGGCAACTTGGTGAGACCTTGTCTCTACAATAAAATTAAAAATAGCCGGGCGTGGTAGCACGCATCTGTAGTTCCAGCTTCTTGGAAGACTGAGGCGGAAGGATTGTCGGAGCCCAGCAGGTTAACGCGGGGGTGGCCCTGAGCGTGCCACTGCACTCCAGCCTGGGCAAGGGAGTGAGACTCTGACTCAAAGATAAATAAGCAAATAAATAATAAAAAGCTAAGGTTGCACAGAAGAGAAAGATAATTCTACAAATAAGCAGCAAATCCTTGGCCTCCTCTCACCTAACTCAATACCGGGACACAAGGAAGGGTCTCTCCTGTCACAAAGACAGCAATGTTCTGGCCACCACACAGGCCAGGCCCCAGGGACTCTGCCTGAGGGTCCCCCACTCCCACCCCTTGTGGACAAGCTGAGACTCGTGCAGGGAGAGATGGGAGCTTCCCAGCCCCTCTCAGCTGCAGCACAGCCCCCTTGCAGTCCCCAGGGTTCCCACGGCCAGGGCAGGTGTGTGCTCCACGTGTACTGGGTGTGTTAGCCTGACCACCTGCCACAGAGTTGCTTTCCAAGATTTCCCAGACCTGTGCTGAGCCTGGCCGTGCCAGGGGCTGCCTTGGGTACCTGCTCCTCGCGTTCTCCTTCTGTGCTCCTGAGGGACGCCTCCCTGACCCCGTGCACAGGTGAGAGACTGATGCTGCCCTGTGACATGGCAATTCTTACGACTCTCGTGCCCAGATAGGGAGCCTCCTGACCAGAGACTGTTTTATTTTTCATCTTCATTTCCCCATCACCTGGTCATGGTGACTACTCAGTAACTGTTGAATGAATGACTGCATGAATGATTAATCAGCCGCCAAAGGGTCACATGACTTGCCAAGTTCTGCAGCTAGTGTGTGGCAGAATCTAGGTTTGGATCCAGCCCAGGGCACCTCCTGCGTCTTCACAGCTGCCCAGATGACCCTTGTCTCCTCAGGGAGTGAGTGCTGCAGCTTCTGTGCTCATGCAGCTGGTCAGTGACCACACAGGGCTGACCCATGCAAAGGGTGACAGCGAGGAGAGAGGCATCTGTGTATAGACTCCTCACAGCACCCTGCCAGGGTGACCACATAGACGCCACCATGGTGCCTTGCCCAAGTGACCGTGTGTGGTGCTGGGGGGAGAGTGCCTGTGTGTAGATGCCCCCATGTAGTGTCCTACCCAGGTGACCACATAGATGCCCCTATAGCGCCCTGCCCAGTGACTGTATAGATGCCCCCATGGCGCCCTGCCTGGGTTACAGTGTGTGGTGCTGAGGATAGGGCGCCTGTGTGTAGATGCCCCTGCCGCATCCTGCTCAAGTGACCATGTAGACATCCCCACGGCACCCTGCCGGGTGACTGTGTAGATGCTCCTGCTGCACGTCCTGCTCAGGTGACCATGTAGACATCCCCACGGCAACTGCCTGGGTGACTACGTAGATGCCACCATGGTGCTTTGCCCAGGTGATTGTGCGCGTGCTGGGGGGAAGGGTGCCGGTGTGCAGGCGCCCCTGAGGCACCCTGCCCAGGTGACCGTGTAGACACTCCCACAGCACCCTGCCTGGGTAACTGTGTAGATGTCCTTGCAGCCCCCTGCCTGGGTGACCACATAGACACCTCTGTAGTGCCCTGACCCGTGACTGTGCTGATGTTGTTCGGGGGCTGTCTCTGTCATGAGGGCTATGCATGTCTCCGCAACTCTGTGTCCTGTTACCTCACACTGATGCACTTGAACTCGGCCATGGAAGGGCACCTGCACCAGGGAACCATAGGTGCTGAATGCTGGCCCCATTTGCTCCAAGGAGCTGACTGTTGAGTGCCTGCCAAACACAATTTCCAGGCTCCCGCCAGCATCAGGCATCCGAGAGGAGGGCTGAGGGCCAGTGTCTCAGCATAGGATGCTCTTGGGGGCAGGAGACCCAGCAATTCAGCCTGTCCCTCACCTCAGGTGACTGTAGATGCCTGATGCGTGAGGACATCCTAAGGATGCATTCTCCACCGTTACAGCTGACTTGCCTCTCACAGGATCACGTCTCTAAGAGGCAGGGTGGGGGCTGTTTCCTGGGAGATGCCATGGAACACCTGGAGGTGGGCATGCTTGCTCCTGGGGCCAGGACACTCAAGGCAGGGCTGGGGCCTGGAAGTATCTCCAGAGGGTCTTTCCAAAGCCTCTGAGCCCAGAAAAGAATCCAGGGGCCTATTACACTACCAAATCCCAGGCAGGGGCCACCCAGGCAGGCGACAGGCCGTTCCCTGTGTGCAGGAATGAGCGATGCTCTGAGTCCCGTCCACAGGGAGCCTGGGCATGTGACTTACTTGGAAACTGGGTCTTTGCAGATGTGATCAAGTTAGAATTGGCTCTTGCTGGACCGCATGGTTGAACCCAATTTCCGACATGCGGTCACCCGAGCACAGAGTCGGGGTCCACAGGCTTGTCCTCCCCAACCCTCTGTGCCCCTCCCCACCCTCTGCCAGGCCAGCTCTCTCAGCTTATGCCTGGACCGCTGCAGTGACCGTCAGTGGCTCCATGCTTGCTCTGGCCTCGTCCCTCTGGGGCCCATCCTCATCAGTTGCAGGCTCTAGGCCACCTGACCATGGCCCTCCACAGCCCAAAGCCTGCAGCCGATCTCACAGCTCAAAAGCCAACTTGGTCCAGCCTGTTCGTCTGGCCTGGACCCTAATCTCACCCTGGCCAGCCTGCGTCCACACTGGACCCGCAGTGCTCACTCACGCACAGTCCCACCTCTCCCCAGGCCAAGCCTCACACTGTTGGCGAGCTTGCCCGGCCCCTTCCCATGTCCCCCTCAGACTGTGGGGCATGGTCAGCCCCTTCCACTGGCCCCATGAGACTGTGGACCTCTGGACAGCCCCATGAGGACATCCCCTTGAATATCTCTCAGATGCGCGTGAGACCCGCATCTGCTCTGCCCCCACTCACTGAGGTGAGACATAGGTTAAACTGAGTGTGAGGTCCCGGTGCAGAAAAGCTCCCTCTGGTCCCAAGGACTCGGGGCTGCAGGGTGTGACCAAGTCACTGGGTGAGACCAAGGGCAGGTGCGGCATTTGGAGGCCTGCGGTAGGTGGGAGACCAGGAGGAGACAAGTTTGGGCTGAGTGGGGGGTGAGGCCAAGGGCAGTTGAGGCTTTTCCACACGGCTGTTGCACCGCCGACTACCTTAGGGACGAGCCTGTGGTGGTGGGCAGAGACACAAGATGAACACTCAGCTCAGCCTCCACATGGAAGGAAGGGCAGGGACTCCTGCTCCACCATGGCCGTGCTCTCCTGGTCTGTGAAATGATAGGGCAGGAGGGCAGACCTGCCCAGGCTCTTGCTGTAAAAGGACAGCAAGTGATAGTGCCCTCCCCTCCGCAGACACTCCGTGGTTAGGCCCTGTCCCTACCTCCCATGGCAGCTAACAAGGGCTGGGACAGCCTCCCAGGGCTCGGGCCCAGCAGCCTTGGCACTGGCTTTCTTGGGGAGCAGAGGGTAGGTGCTTCCGGGCCCAGTTTAGGAGTCACAGGCACCACCGAGATGACAGCGCATCTGCCCTGCTGGTGTTTTCTTATTTGTTCCCAGCAGGAAATCGATAATGTCAGAAACTGTGGGATAACTCTGAGGCCCAATCAATAGACCCTGATTAATTCAGTTGTGGCCGTTGGGTAAATTTGCTGCATCATAATTAGAATTATTAATTAAAAATAGGAAATCAATTGACACAAATTAGGCAGAGGAGGAGATAGCTGGGCCGCTCTGACATTGCTGGGCAGGTTTGAAGACGTGGCACTACGGCCCAGCTCTGGGTCCAGCACTGCCGTCTACCACCTGCCCACCAGAGCCCTATCTGCTAGGTCCATAGCTGATGGACAGCAGGGAGCCCTGAGGCTGTGGGCTCAGGACCGGAGGTCAGGGGTACCTCACCTACCCCTCCTGTTCTCACTGAGCAAAGTGAGAATTGTAGGAGGAAAGCATGTTTCTGCCCATAATTCTGAGCTGTGCCCCAACACACATGCCATTGTGTCATCCATGTGTGTGGACATGTGGTACCATGTCCTCTCTGTGTGGCATGTCCTTCTCTCCACTGCCACGTGGCCATCTTCTGAGTGGCTCTGTCTTCTGGGGAGAGATTGCAGTCTGACTAGCCAGTTCCCCGTGGCCAGTAATAAGAGTAGTAACAGCTCAGTGCATGGGTCTGCCCTGGAGTCTGCCCCAGGCTCTGCGCACATCATTTCATCGAGTCCTCATGGCCACCCATGAAGCAGGGTCTGTTCTCATACTGCCAGCGGGAAAACCAAGGCACAGAGGAGTTAGAGGTGTGTTCCAGCAACTCATCCGAGGAGTTGGCATGTGTGGGAGGCTGAGGCTCAAGGATACTGAGTCCTACCTCCAGCATCTGTGTCCATGAGCAGGACCCGGATGCAGCCTCTGCCCCGGCATCTCTTTCTCCAAGTGTCGGTTTTATGGGCAAAGAGATGGGTCTGAGGGGGTGACGGAATCTCTCCCAGTCCCACAGCCGGGCAGTGGCGTGCCCAGGAAGGGCTGGGCCTCCTGCCTTCCTGGCTGGGCCGTTTTCCCTGCCCCTGCCCTGTGCCACCTTCCTCCTCAGTCCCCTCTCTTCTCACTTCTCCTTCGGGTCCTCTGACATCTTACAGTGCCCATGGCTGGGCAGACCAGACAGTGGAAACCTCTGTCCCCAGTGGGTGCAGAGGCTGGAGAACCGGGAAGAATAGAACAGCTCCTGTCCACCTGGCCTGTCCTTGCCAGCTGTGGGTGGTCCCCACTGGGACCATTCCTGCCAGGCCCCCCTACACACCCCCACATTGTGCCACAAGCGTGGCTGCCATGGAGAGCCTCTGTGGCCTCTATCTCTGGCTGGGGAATCCCCCCCATCTTCTGCCCCTCATGGCCACCCAGTAACTTTCCATCTGTCCACAGCATTCCCCCTGACCATTCCAGGAGTGGTTTTCTCATCCTTATTCTACCGAGGCACAGTGGCATCTGTCCACCTGGGCCAGGCCTGGCTGGCTGGCTGGGGGTTATAGGTAAGCCAGAGGTTCCTGGGGTCAGAACCCCACACCATCTCCCATTCAAGGAAACACCAAGGCATGTGGGGGATGGAGAGGTCTGTTATCACACACTTGCTGCTGGGATGCTCAGTTGTTGTGTGAAGGAGAAACTACTCACCGGCTTGGAGCCCAGTCAGGACAAATCACTCATGACAAACCCGCTCCCACGTGCCGCATTGGCTTGCCAAGTGCAGGGCCGCAGCACAGGCACCGGGCTGCCAGGCTGCAGGTCACTCTGCACCAGCAGCAAAGACGACTCCTAAACCACTTGCCGCATGGTACAGAGTCATCCAAGGTTTCTTTCTAGAAGAAACCAGAAAGAAACCCAGAAAGCCCATGGTGTCTTCACTCCTGTGGCACAGCTTAGGCCTGCCAGGCTTTCCTGTGACCCACGTCCTCCAGAGGTCTCAGGGAAGGTGAGGCTGCCTGACAGAGTCCCCAGCCCCTGGGAGGATGAGGGCATGGGCCCCGTGACTCCAAGAAATGCTGTTGGAGGGACGATTTTCCCTGCCCTGGTAATTGCCAGCACGTGTATGCCGTAAGTTAGCTTCAAGTGTTCTCAACCACTTAATTACCACGAGCCTCCTTTGAGATCGTTCCAGCCTGGTGAATATTAATCTGCAGTTCAAAGAGTCCCCAGGCACAGATGGCAAAATCTTGTGCGTGCCAGTAATTAAGGCCACAAGCAGACAGATTCCAGGAGACCCAGAGTTTCCTCCTGGAACACAGCAAAACTTCCTTGGAGCCTGGTGATGCTGCTGTCCTTCCCAGCCTCCAGCTCACCCAGCCAGCAGGGCCGGGCCAGGAATCCAAACCTCACAGTTTCATGGGTTCTAGAACAGGATGTTGTAAGATAGGGGCAGGATGGTATCCTGGAAGAGCACTGGACTAGGAATGCAGAGACCTAGTTCACAGTCCCTGTAACTCTCTCCTCTTGGGCAAGTCACTGTCCCTCCCGGGGCAAGAGCATCCTCATCTGTGAGAAGGGACTTGGACCTGGCTGCGACTGTGTACATGTGTTTAGCTTTGTTGCCTCAGCAACCAGCACCATGCTTGAGTCATGCTATGCAAGTGGGTGGCTTCCACTCTGAAGAAGGGCAGAAGAAGAGGCCAAGTCACTGGGCTCAGAGACCCCAGGATGGAAGGAGTGGCCAAGCCACAGGGCTCAGAGACTTCAGGATGAAAGGAGGGGCCAATCAGTAGGGCTCAGAGACCCCAGGGTGGAAGGAGTGGCCAAGCCACAGGGCTCAGAGACCTCAGGACGAAAGGAGGGGTCAATCAGTAGGGCTCAGAGACCCCAGGGTGGAAGGAGTAGCCAAGCCACAGGGCTCAGAGACCTCAGGACAAAAGGAGGGGCCAATCTGTAGGGCTCAGAGACCCCAGGGAAGGAGGGGCCAAGCCACAGGGCTTGGAGTCCCCCTTCCTGAGTCTCACCACCAAAGATCCACAGCCCACATTTTGTTGCCATGGAACCATAGCTTGCATTCTGCTGCCACAGAACCACAGTCTGCATTCTGCAGCCACAGAACCACAGCCCACATTCTACTGCCACAGAATCACAGCTGCATTCTGCTACCATGGAACAACAGCCTGCATTCTGCCACCATGGAACCACAGTCTGCATTCCCTCCTCGTGGAACCACAGCCCACATTCTTTCCCCACAGAACTACAGCCTACATTCTGTCACCACGGAATTTCAGCCTATGTCCTGCCTCCGTGGAGCCACAGCCTGTATCCTGTAGCCACGGAACCACAGCCTGCATTCTGCCACCATGGAACCACAGCCCACATTCTGCCACCATGGAACCACAGCCTGCATTTGCCTTGTTGGTGGACACTGGGCCAGGGAGAGGAGGTCAGCCTGGGCTAGGAGGAAGACTGTGCTGGGTGCCCTAGGCAGGAGTAGAGGTTGGTGTATGCTTCCAAAGCAGGATAGCAGGCTGTTCCTTTGTTGCAGGAAGTCAGGATGGTCTCTCTCCCACAAGGCTATGTGCAGGCCCCTCTTGGAGGCTGGTGGGCTGCCGGGCACATACTTGTCTGCTTCCAGCCATAAAGCCCCCCTCTTCCACCCACCTGTGCTCACTGTTGTGGCCTCAGAAAGGGCTTCTGTATGTGGGTCATTTGATGCCACCTAGAGCTCTTATTATTGGTACGTAGATGGGAACAACAAGCAGAATTACAGCAGCGATTAGTTTTCCTGTCAAGGTTTCTAGAAGCAGAGAGAATCAGACCAGAGCCCGCAGAGCACCGGGGCTTGGCATTTGCAGCCCCAGAGTCTATGCAGTCCCTGACCCGAGCACTCACCAAGCTGGAAAGGGGGAAGGAAAATCCATCTCCTCCATGGACCTTGGTGCCTGGACCTGCCCATCCAAGGTGAAGTGGACATGGTGATTTGTGGGCTCCTCACCCTCCTCAGAGGGTTCCAGGTCAGCCATGCTCTAGACCTGGGGCTCAGAGACCCGCTGAGAGATGCCCGGTGCTGGGTGAGCAGGCCGTGGGAGGCAGGCATGTTCTAAGGCAGGCAGCAAAGCAGTGAGCCCATCTCCCGACCCCTGCCCCACCTGCCTCCTGCCCCACCTGCCTCCTACCCCTCAGGGAGACCACAGTGGCTGTGTGTGTGAGGCCTCCCGTCCTCCCCAGCTGTCTCAGCGAGGCTGAGTCCCATTGCCCTCATTCTGCGGAGGCTGACTACTGAGGCTCAGAAAGGCTAAGCCTAGTCACCACGCCATCCTCGGTCAGCAAGCACCTTGTCCCTCAGCTTCACTTGACTCCTGTGATCATCCTGGTGGACACATCTGTGTGCACCCATTTCCACCAGAAAAAAAACAAGGGGCAGGGAATGAGGGGATTGTCCTGGGTCACGTAGCGAGGGGTCAGTGGGGCCTGGGCCCAGCCACAATTCCTATGTGAGCCACTAACATTAGTGGCTGGGCCAGGACTAGAACACAGTGCCAGCCTTCTGCACACCCGCTTTCTTGCAGTCCCAGGGACCTGCCTCTGTGACTCAGTGGTACCGCCTCTCAGCTCGCGCACATGAGCCACACCATCCTTCCCACCTAGAGACGTGTCACCACCGCCTCTGCTCTGTGAGCTGTGGAGCTTGCAAATGTCACCAGACACCTTTGAATGGTCTCTATCACCTGCAGGAAGCTGGCACCCTTCCTGAGGGACCACATTCCTGAGCATATCCTCAAGGGCGCCCCGCCAGTGCAGCCACCTACTGTCACCTGTGTGCACCTGAGAGGTAGCACCAGTTCACATGCCCAAGCACGCATCACAGTGGCATTGCCAACCGGTGATCACAGGAATGTGCATCTCACACACGCCCACAGTTCCGTCCCTTGGGCCAGTGACCTCCATGTGGCAGAAGGAGAATCAGGGCACAGAGCAAAGGGCTTTGCTCAGGGCCACATGGCCTGTCGTGCTGGCACCTGAGCCTACCCACAGGCCCCTGATTCCCAGGTCTGTGGTTTTCAGCGTGAGCTTAGAAGACAACAAGCAGAGACAAGAAGGTGAGCAGGAGGGAGTTCAGGGGAGCAGAGGTCAGATTCCCTCTAACAAGGGCTCTTTCTGTCACTCTGGTCACCAGAATGTGCTGGAAATGGAATATTGTATTGTATTGCATTTTATTTGGAGTCTCACTCTGTTGCCCAGGCTGGAGTGCAGTGTCATGCTCAAGGCTACCCCAGCATTGACCTGCTGGGCTCTGGCAATCCTTCCGCCTCAGCCTTCCAAGTAGCCAGAACTACAGGCACACACTACTATGCCCGGCTAATTTTTTATTTATTGTAGAGACGAGGTCTCACCATTTTGCTTGGGCTGGTCTTGAACCTGCGGACTCAGGCAGTCCACTCGTCTCAGCCTTCCAAAGTGCTGGGATTACAAGCTGAGCCATCAAACCCGGCCCCATTTTTTTCTTTAAGAAATGGAGTCTCTGGCTGGGGTCGGTGGCTCAGCCTGTAATCCCGCGCTTTAGGAGGCCGAGTGAGTGGATTGCCTGAGCCCACGGGTTCGAGACCCGCCTGGGCAACTTGGAGAGACCT
>NW_007247454.1:307706-323144 GCF_000164805.1 Carlito syrichta
GCCACTGCACTCCAGTCTGGGTGACAGAGTGAGACTCCAACTCAAAAAAAAAAAATGGAGTCTCACTCTGTCAACCCATGCTAGAGGGCAGTGGCGTGATCACAGCTCACTGCAGCCTTTGACTCCTGGCTTCAGGCAGTCCTCTCACCTTAGTCTCCTGAGTAGCTGGTACTACAAGCATGTGCTACCACACCTGGCTAATTTGTATCTTATAGTGATAAGAACAGAAAGAATATCACTGTGCTGTCCACATCCCTGTTCAGGAGTTCGTGGCGTGAGTATCAGCACCAAGGACAGTGCCAGGCCTGGCCCTACAGAGGACGCCCCCGGCAGAGACATCAGAAGAGACTTCTCGGCCTCAGGCCCAGCTCACCACCCCCTCCTCCCGCAGCATCCCTCCCACAGTATTTACCGTCACCTGACCTCTGCAAACGCCTCCCACAGCGGGACTCACGGTGGGACTCTTACCGCCCAAATCCCATGCTGCCCGCTGGTACGGGGTTTGCACTCGAAGGCAGCATCTTCCACCACCAGTACTGGAGGCTGGGGAGATAGTGACTGCTGGGAATAAGCCCCAGGTCTTCCTAAGATTGCTAATATTTATAGAAGGAAAACAGGGAAAGTGACATGAAAACTTCCACTCAGACGGAACAGATACTAATACTCAGATACTTTTTAAAGAAAGAAAACGTTATCAAGATCTCTAAGTTCCTTGGTGGCCCCCCGAGTCCCCCCTTGTCTCTTCCTCCTGGGGCATTGGTGTGGTGGTGAAGACCCTACAGTTCTGAAGGTCAGGCAGAGTCAGGAGTCCCCCGCTGCTCCCTTCTGGTCCTGCCATGTGGCAGATGGGGAAACCAAGCTCAAGGAAGCACGTGGCATGAGAACAGGGGCCCCAGGCCCTCCTGTGGCATTTCCCTTCATATCATCCCAGCCTTCAATGTCTTTGTGGTGCTTGTCCACCTCTCGTTGCCACCTCAACCCTGAGGTGCTGGGCATGGAGCCCTCAGAGAAGTCATGACTGGAATGAAACATTTCCCACGTAAGAAATTTGAGTCATGGTCAAGGTCACTGAATAATAAGGGAAGCCACACTGGCCAGCCGCAAGGTCTAGCCTGGCTGGGGGAACAGGACTCTGCAGGGTGGGGTGGGGATGTGGCTGTGCAAAACCTAAAGCAGGAGGCAGAGTCTGCCGGGGGCCAGGTGGGAGGGCAGGAGGGCCCGGCCGCAGAAAGGCCAGGCCTCAGCGTGGAGGCTCTGAATGCCAGGCCAGCAAGCGTCTGGACTTGGGCGGGCTTACCGCGGAGCCACAGAAGGGCTCTCAGCAGGGCAGTGATATCATCAAAGACGTCATTTGGAATGATAACTCCAGAAGACGGAGGTAGAGGGGACTGGTGTGGGGCTTGTGACCATCTGTGGCCCCTATGGCCATGCTTGCTGTCCTGGTGCCAGTAGGCCGCTTGGCGAATACAGCAATTCCCGAGCCTCAGTGTCACATCATGGACCAGCTTCTCCCCTCATCCAGCCACCACCAGAATGGGCGATTGTCATGAGATGAAGAAGAGCATGGCACATGAGGGGGGGCCACAGCCCCCGTGTGGCAGGGAAATGGCAGGCAATGGTGCCCTGGACTGTTCTCTCCTGCTCAGCCCAGACACAGCAGCAGGGACAACCCTGGCCCCCGGCCTGTCCTAGGTCAGTATGTCCCTGGTGACCTCTCTGGGCTTCAGCATCTTCACCCCAAAGGAGAACTGGGCGAGTGCTCATAAAGGTGTCTGCAATCCTGGGACTCTGCACTGGCATCCTCTTTGTCCCCTTCCCAGTTGCCGGCGGGACTCTGGCCTCCAAGGTATGCAGGGTCTGCTCAGCCAGATACTTCCTAATCACAGCTGCTGTCACCTATCATGCGTGTTTCTGCACATGGCACCATGCCAGGCACTGAGCAATCACACTGACTTACTGCTGCTACCCCGCCAAGCAGGTGCTGTGGTTATTTTCATTTTACAAATGGAAAAACTGAGGCATGGCCATGGGAGTCACTTGCCCAAGGCCACCTCGCAGAACCAGGTCTCGCCCCAGGCCCATTGGCCTACAGAGCCCATGCTCTGAGCCCGTGCACCTTCATTCCCGGCCCATGGTTGGGCCCAGGCTGGGCACCCACTAGTCTACCAGGGTCTTCTGGGTCCACTTCACCCCACGAGGAAAACACTCGCCCAGCCCTCCTAGATCTTGCAAGTGACCAGGCCCTCTGGGCCCGCCCACCTGGGGCTCTGTGCAGAGCCTGTCCTCACCATGTGCCCATTTTAACAGGATCTACCACCTGAGGGATGGCGGTAGCTGGCGAGAACTAATCACAGAATGAGCTCCTCACTGGAGTTACCAGAGCCTGAGCTCCATGAGCATGAGCTTCCTTACTGAGCTGGAAAGTCACTAAGACAGTTATGGGCCAGCTTCCTCACTGAGCTGGAAAGATCCGTGCCCCCTACCCCGGTCCCCAACAGCTGGCTTTCAGGAGGGTGTCATTCTTCCCTCACAGGATTCAGTTACCTGCCAGTGAGGCTTCTGGTGGTTCCATCCCCGCCATCCAACCCAGAACAGAAGCCGCAGAGCTCCTGGCTCAGAGGTCTTTGATGCTGTGCCTCTGTGTATCCAGCTGCCTACCCTGGGCGGCCTCCTTTGAAAATGAAATGCTTTAAAAAGAGAAGAGAAAAACCCCCAAAATGGGGAAGCCTGCTGGGACCCTTTTTGGTTCAAACATCCATTTCTAGTGGCCTCTGGCCACCCTCCCTCACCTCCCAGCACATCCTCAGACAGCTCACCTTGCCCCTATCCCAGCCCCTCTGGGCCCCAGACACTGAGTGGGGAGGAAAGAGACAGGTGGGCAGAGGTGGGAGTGGGAGAGAGGCATCGAGGTGGACATGGAGGCAGGTGGAGGGAGGACAGACTCCCAGAAGCGACTCCTAGGGAGCCAGCTCCTAGCGGGACTCTGCATCCTCTCCCAGGCTCCAGGGCAGAGGCTGAGCAGATACAGGCAGACTCGGAAGGGGCAGCAGGAAGGTCCCGGGGACTTCCTGAAGGAAGTGGTGTCTGCTCTGAGCCTTGAGGTAAGGGCTTTCAGGAGCAGGAAGCCATCCGTGTGGGATCTCGGGGCCCTCGGAGTCACCCTGCATGGAGGACCAGGTCTAGTGTTCTAGGGAGGCTGACCTGGACAGCATGGGGCCTGTGGAGGCTGGTGGTGTCTGCTGGGCAGAGCTTGCTGAATCTCTTTGCAGCCCCAGGATGCTGGGAGCCTGACAGGGGTGTCCTGCTAAGATGCACCCTCACTGCCTCCACAACGCAGTCGTCGGGGCCAAGGGTCATTATCCCCAGTCCATCTGCTCAGCCACTTCCAGAGTGTCCATGGCCTCCTTGTCCCTGAACCTCCCACCACCGTGCTCAGTTGTGAGGACATGCCATGACTCATTCACTTATGTCCAAATTCCCACAAACTCAGCTCCAACCCTTAGTGCTGGGTGAGACAGACTCAGTAGCCAGTGCTCGCCCAGGGACAGAGACAGCTTGCCGGGGCTGCCCTTGGCCAGGCCCCGCTTCTGAAGAGGGGTCATGGCTCACAAGCCCGGTGGGATACACTGAGTCACCGGATGCCACATCCCACCCTTCCCCACCCCTACACCTCACCCCAAGCAGTGTCCTGGGTAAACCTAGGGGGGAGGATGGCTTGTCCCACCCCCCTTTCTATCTCTATCTCCATCTTTCTATCTCTAGTTCTTTCTTTCTATCAGTCTCTCTTTCCTCTCTATATCTGTCATCTCTATCTCTCTCCTTTCTCTATCTCTATCTCTCTTTTCTCTATCTCTGTCTTTCTGTCTCTATATCTTTCTATCTCTATCTCTCCTCTCTATCTCTGTCTTTGTCATCTCTATCTCTGTCTCTGTTTCTTTCTCTATCTCTACCATCTCCTCTATCTCCTTTTTGCTCCTCTTTGTCTCTCTATCTCTCTATATATGTATGTATTTCTCTGCCTCTATCTATATATCTCTCTATTTCTGTCTGTCTCTACCTCTCTATCTCTCTTATCTCTGTCTGTGTGTCTCTATTTCTCTGTATCTCTCTATATCTATCTGTCTCTCTCTGTCTCCATCTCCATCAAAGGTCTCCTCTTGTCAGGCTCATGGGTTCTCGATGGCCCCTTCAAGTGCCACTCACTCCTGCCCACCTCCAGAGCCCCCTCCTCACACTGTCCTAGCCGTGCCCCCACCAGGATGTGTGTCCAGCTCTGCTTCCCCCCAGGCTCCCCTGACTTCGCACCCTTCTGCGAGGCCTCCTCCACCTCTTTCTCCTTCTCTACCTCCTTTTCCTCAGCATCTGTGCCCTCCAAGAGGCTACCCAGCCCCCAGAAGAACAATGCCCCTCACTGTTTCCATCAAGTCACATTTGCTCCTTTGTCCCTCCCTGCAGCTCATAATTATGTGTCCACTTGTTAGCTCACTCAGTCAACAAGCATTTTTTGAGCATCTACTGCATGCCAGGTGCTGTCCTAGGTGCTGGGGACAGAGCAGTGACAAAAACAGTCGCAGGCTCATCCCAGCCATTAACAAGGGGATAGCCTGGGCTCGGTGGCTCAGCCTGTAATCTCAGCACTTTGGGAGGCCAAGGCGAGTGGATTGCCTGAGCCCACCGGTTTGAGACCAGGTCGGGCAACTTGGCCAGACCTCATCTCTACAATAAATCAAAAATTAACTAGACATGGTAGAGTGTGCCTATAGTTCCGGCTACTTGGAAGGTTGAGGCAGAAGGATCGCTGGAGCCCAGCAGATCGATGCTGGGGAGACCATGATCATATCATTGCACTCCAGCCTGGGCAACAGAGTGAGACACCAACTCAAAAAAAAAAAAAAACACGGGTGAAAATCAGCACTGCATGACAGTCACAGGGTGTCAGACAGCAGCAGTGCAGGAAAGAGAAATGAAGCTGGGACCAGCATCTCTGGAGGGGTGGTCCTGGCAGGACCCCGGAGGTGGCATCTGGGCGAAGGTTGGAACAGAGGCTGTGGTCTGCATTTCATCTGGCTGTGCTGCAGCTGGTGGATCCAGGAAGAGCCCACTGGCACTCTGGCCCCACTCAACCTCCTACCTGGCACCCAGTAGGCACCCAGCAGGTGTTCCCAGGTAGACAGACTCATGGTCACCACCTGGCATCCTAAAACAGTGGGCACATGGCCTGGCAGATGGGCACACGGCCCGGTGGGTGGATGCATGTTCACCAGCTGGCCTCTTGCAACCACAGGCGCGTCCACTCTTCCCCATCCCTCACACCCGAGCAGCCGGTTCCCACCTTTGGTATAATAACTCGTGTGGACAGGAGGCCATTCGTCACTCACCCGCAGGCCCTCAGGGAGCCAGAGCCGCCATCTCTTGTGATGGATGGGGTGTCCCCTGACTGGCAGACCTGGCTGGGAGCAGCCCTCAGAGCCCCCCCTGCTCGGGGACAAATGGACTGTGACACACATGACACAGTAGCGCCACAGAGTTGAGCAGGCAGCCCGGTGCCAAGAGACGTGGCTCCCGCTGATCGGCAGGCCTGTGTGGAGTGCCCCCTGCTGTATACAGTGCTTCGCACTAGGCACTTATGGCATGTTTGCTACCACCGTCCTCAGGAAGTGGCACCATGCAAAGGTGAGGAGGGTGACCAGAGACCCAGAGCCTCAACCCCCTTCTAGACCAGTGCCCTGGGCCAGTGATGTCCCTTCTCTGGGCCTCAGTCTACCCCTCTGAGCAGTGGGATTCTGGCCTTTGCTTTGTGATCTGTAGGCGTAGAGGGCTTCTGGAGGTTGTAAGTGCATCCAGTTGTGCAGAACTGAACAAGAGTCCCATAGCACATGCAGGGTGGGGTCATCAGGCAAGGCTCAGGATGGCGGGGCACTGTCGGGCAGACCCTCATCTGCTGCACCTTCTAGGAAAGTCTGCTTATGCTGCAAGTCGGTGCATGCCTGTTAGCAGACACACACACGTGCTCCAAGTCAGCACTCAGTGCAGATCACACGTGTGTTCTCTGAGTTCACACTCAGGGCAGAGTACACACGTGTGCTTCAAGTTCTCACTCCATGCAGACCGCACGTGTGTGCTCCAGTCAGCACATAGCACACACATGTGCCCCATGTCTGCACTCTGCCTCCCAGGGTGCCCTTTCCACACCCCATTCCTGCCTCTGCTGCTTCCTCAGGTGACCCAGGGTGGACAGCGTCCTAGGGACCATCTCACAATGTGGACTCGAGTCCACAGGGGGATGTGACTTGCCACAGCCATGCAAAGTCAGCAGAGGGACCTGGACCAGGACCCTGGGGTCTGTAACTCCTGCTGGAGCGAGAGGCGGGTGAACTCAGGGCTTGTGGCATCAGACGCCCCCTAGGGTAGGTCCCTGGCCTCCCACGTCTGTTTGCTCATGTGTGAATGGAGGTTCCAGGGTTGCTGAGGAGTCTAGTGAGTCATGGGCTATGACGCACCCATACCGCGCCTCATAGGCAGGAAGGCCAGCTCATGTTTGCTGCCACCATCCCGGATGTCACAGTATGGACAGCAGGCGCCAGTGACCACGTAGCTGTTATTGGGGCGCCCTGCCCTGCAGAATAGGAAACGCCATGCCGTGGCTGCGTGGACCCCCCCCAGGCCCCTCAGAGCCTGCTTCCTAGGTGTCCCATACACCCTTTGGCCTGACCTGCTGGGCCATCCGCCCCTCCTGCCAGAGTCCTTCCACCTGTGCTCTCTGGATCAAAGTAGGAGCTGCTGCCAGCCAGTGGCTGTTGTAGGTGTCTTGTGACAGCTCCATTAGGGCCACATGCTAGATGAAAAACAGACAAAACCCTGCTCCTTCTCAGGGCATGAGAAGCCGCAGCAGCCTGTATTCAGTGGACCAGGTCGTCCTCACAGGAGGTGGGCTTGGACCCAGACTTCCCGCGTCCTTTCTGCCAACTGTTCCCAGCTTGGGAACACATCACCAGAATCTCTTTTATCCTGCTGACTGCCTCTCCCTACTCCACCTGGTCTGGAGTTTGTTTGGGAACCTTGAGGGAGTGGGCAGCGGGAGGGGCGCAGGCCCAGAGGGTGCTAGTGGCTCTGTGCCATGAAGGGGTCCCTCATAGAGTGGTTTCTTTGTGCACAGACATGATTTATGAGCTTTCTGGGCAGCCATGGAGATAAATGGGCCTGGGCTGGGTGGCTTCTGAGGCAGCAACACAGGGCCCGGGGTAGCTTCCATCAGGGCCTGGGGGAGGGAGGGCTGAGCAAAGCCATGCCCCTTGGAATAGCCCATGACCTGTCACCCAGCCTCCTGGCCCTGTGACTGTGGGTCAAGGTGAGGGTGCCAGGGTCACCAAGGGGCACTGACCCCTGAGATGGGTGTGACCACAGGGCAGAGGTCGTGGGCGGTGCAGGAGCTCCCACCTGGACTCCAGGGCCGCAGCAGTGGCATGGGTGCTCTGAGCCTGTGGGGGCCATGCTAGCCTCTGACTTGCACGCCCGAGCCTGGGGGCTTCTGGGGTCTTGCTCCTCCCACTCTAACTGGCGGCTGGACCACCTGCCACTCTCGGGTGTCAGTACCACCCTCTGAATGAAGACACCCCAGGCATCAATGCATCCAGGTCCCAGCCCTGGGACACCCCAGTCCTGACACTTCACCTGCACTGACCACATGTGCCCATGGAGAGAGGTCAGAGGCTGACCAGCTGGGAGACTGTGGACACGTCCCTGCACCAGCCTCAGTTTCTCACTCTGTAAAATGAGATGACACAGCTGTCATGAGCATGACTTCCCTCGAGCAAGACCACACCTGCAGGGCATCCAACCCGAGCTTCCTCCTGTGACCTGTCATGTGGCATGGTGGCATCCCACATCCAGAGCAGGCTGTGGCTAGCACGGGAAGCCCCTAGCGTTAGTCAGTTTGACCCTCGCACCTTCCACCTCCTCCTAACACGGGTGAATAAACACACACACTGTTCCCATGGGCACCGGGTCTGCCCATGCCACCAAGTCTGCCCATGACACACCAGATCAGCCAAGTGATGGAGGTATCGGTGCTGCACTGCCTTGTGACAGGGCACGGGACAGACACGGGATTGCCTGCACGGTAATAGGTGTCCTGCAGGCCCTGAGATTGGGTCCCCGTGGTACAGTGCCAAGCAGATGCCATGCTTTGACACCAGGCCTGGTGCGGGTTCCCCATCCATAGTGAGGCAGGGTGGTGGAGGCTGTGGCTGGGAAGAGGAAGGCCGTGGGCCGAGGCCTGGGTGAAGGCTATGACCTGGGAGGAGGAAGGCCATGGCCTGTGGCCTGGGAGGAGGAAGGTCATGCGCTGGGGCCAGGGTGGAGGCTGTGATCTGGGAGGAGGAAGGCTGTGGGCTGGGGCCTGGGTGGAGGCTGTGGTGCAGAGGAAGGTGATGGGCCAGAGCTGTGCTCAGGTGCCTCCTGTGGCCCCTGCTCTGCAATGGACACTGCCCACCCTAGCCTCCTGGTCCCCACCCCAACATGGGCCCTCGCCCCATGGCAGCCACCCAGTGGCCATCCCAGAGCCCCTCCATCACACCATCTGACAGTTCCCGTCAGCCTGTCTGTTTCTCAAGCTGACCTTCAGTCCTACGCAGCAGGTACTCAAGGAGCCAGTCACCTCCCAAAAGTGGATTGAGGTGGAAAGACCCCTGGGTGGATGTGGTCAGCCAGGGTCACAGTCAGCTCCCCACCCATGAGCTGTATGGCTACAGCACGTCACTGGCCTCCCTGGCCCATTCCCTGACCTGTAAGATGGAGGTATACATGATGACATCTAAAGCCCAGAGTCAGAAGGCCTGCCCTGTGACTCTGTGTGTGGACAAGCACATCCCATAAGGTACTTAAAGAGGTTTGTTCTGAGTCAAATGTGAGTAACTGGGACCTGGATACAGTCCCATAAGGGCCTGAGAACGTGTGCCCAGATGGTTGACTCACAGCTCAGTTTATGCAGTCTTGGGGAGACAGATGTTACAGGCAGAACATACATCAAACGTGAGGTGCACAAGGTTGGGCCCAGGAGGCAGGCTTCTTGAACTGGGGCTTATGGGTCCTAGGTGCACTCAGATTTCCTGACTGGCAGTTGGTGAAAGGGTTAAGCTCTAAGAATCTGAAGTCAGTGATGGAAATGCTGAGTTCATATCAGGGGATGAGGAGCCAGGACTCTCCATGGGCAGGTGCCTTCAGGGCGTCACACTCCCTGAGACAGAAGTTCCTACAGATGTAGGTTTCCCTGAGGGGCTCTGCAGGGCCCCTTCTACACATGGCAAAGAAGCGTGTGTGGGGCCAGGTATTCTTGTTTTCTTCAGGGCCTGCCGTCAGCCACGGAACCTGTGCCACCGTCAGTGGGAACGTGGTATCGTGTTGCCACAAGGTCTGTTTCCTCAGCCTACAGTCTCTGTTTTAAGATCACCACTGGCCAATTGCAATGAGGCAGGTCCAACCTCCTTTCCCCTGTAGCCTAGAATTTAGCTTTACAGGTTTCCCTGGGCCCAGAGGGCGTCTGTGGGAGAAGAGGTTTGGAATTTTATTTTTGGCTTACAACTCTCAACTTAGCCTTTGGCAGGCAGAGGTGATTTTTGTTCCGAGGGAACATGTGTCAGTATCTGGGGCCATTTTTGTTGTCATATCTGGCGAGAGAGGACAGAGATACGTCTTGACATCCTTCAGCACAGACATCCCATACAAGAAATCTGGTCAGAACGTCCATTGTGCTGAGGCTGAGAAACCCGATTGTGACTTGGTATCTCTAAACCTTGGTTTTCTAACGGAAATGGAGTCACAACCCCATCCCCCATGGCTTAACTCAGATCCTCTTTGGAACAAGGCGGGGAGTGAGCCACGGCCCAGGTCAGGGAGTGCCGGGAACAGTCATGAGAACGCAGCGGGCACCTCGCCGGGATTGGGGGGTCACCCACCCCCACCCTATCACCCATAAGGTGGGGGCCATGGGGCACCAGCTCTGCACAGCCTCTGGGCCTCCTGGCCTCTCCTGGAAGCTGGCGGGAGCTGTGGACCGTGTGCTTGAATAACAGTAACAGGTGTGATAAGCAGCTCACAGAGTGCTAATGATGTGTCGTTATCATCCTGTGCCATCAGCATCTCCACTCAGCTGTGCCAGGAGATTTGGGCTTTAATCTACTCGGCCTATTAATATTTAATTCCAGCCATCCACATGGCAGGAAGACGGAGCTGGGGACAGTTCAGCCCAGAACTGTTTCTGCACAGACACACCTCCTGCCCCGTCCCCTCTGGCCTGCTCCTGAGTAGGGACATTAGCAGCAGGACATGGAATCACACGCTGCTGGGGCCGAGGAGACTCTAGCAGTACCTGAGTGCTTCCTAACGAGGACACCTCTGGCAATTAGAGGTTACAATCCCGGTCTTTCTCCTTTATTTTTACCTTTTAGAGACAGACTTTTGCTCCGTCACCCAGGCTAGAGTGCAGGCACCCGATCATAGAGGTTGGACTCCCGAGTAAGTGGGACCACAGGTGCACACCACCATGTCCAGTTAATTAAGGCACAGTTTTAAGTTGTGCATGAGTGTCCCTGGTTATTTGTGACAGCCTAAGTCCTCCTCTTTCATTTCCAGTTACCTTGTTGGGGAGTGTGACCTGCTCCAGGCAAAAGCCACTCATACAAGTCTGACCTGGTCCAGGCAAAAGCCACTCATACAAGCAAGGGCTTCCAGGAGTGCCCAGCATGGGCTCCAGCCCACCCTCCAACACGCCCTCTGAATTGCAGCTGGGCCTGGAAGGAGTGGAGGGCTCAGCCTCTGAGCACGTGGCTGTGCTTTCACTGGGGCAATTCGGCTGACAAATGGCCCCTCACCCTGGGAGATCACTGTATTGGTCAGCTGGAATGGTTGCCGGTGGCTGCTCTGTCTCCACCTCTGTGCCTGCTGCTTTGTAAACTCTGGAGCAATCCCGTGACCCGTCAGCCCCTGCTCCTTCTGTGGTGGGGTGGGAGGATGGCGGCCACAGGCCGTTGGGGGGCTCTGATGGCATCAGACCTCCCCAGGGTGGCGGTGGGGCTTCAACCAGGCCTTGATCCATGTCAGGGCCACCTGGGCCAGGCCTGTTTCTGCCCTTGATTGGGGGGGCTTCCTGTTTACCATATATCACTGGGGAGCAGGACTGCTCCCCAGTGATATATGGTAAACAGGAAGGGCCTCCCCCCCATCTCTCCCACCCCACCTCGGCCCGCACCCTCCTGCCCTGGGAGGACTAGGGAGACGATCACAGGAGAGGGGCTCTCACCACCTCAGACCACCAAAGTCAGAGATGCCCTGGGTGGAGAACGGTGTGTCTCTTAAAACCCTGGGTGAGGCTGATGTGCACCTAGCTGAGAGTCCCTCTGGGGAAGGGAACCCCATGAGGGTCTGAGGGCTCTGTGGAAGCAGGGGAGGTGCTGGCCCAGCACCCTCAGCATGGCTGATGGCGTGAACAGGTACACCAACGTGTTCCTTCCACACAAGAGAATACTCTCCAGTCACAAGAAGGTTGGCGTTCTGACACCCTACAACATGGGTGAGCCTTGAATGGGTACACCAGCATGATTCATTTACAGGATGGAACACTCCCCAGTCACAGAAGGATGGAGTTTGACATGCTTTGACATGGGTGAACCTTGAACAGGTACACCAGTGTGGTCCATTTATAGGATGGAATCCTCCCTGGTCACAGCAAGGATGGTGTTCTGACATGCTATGACACAGGTGAGCCTTGAAACATCATGCTAAGTGATGCTGAGTGATTCCACTCACTTGAGCATCTAGAACAGGCAAACCCATAGACAGAAAGGTCAAAGGTTGCAGTGGCTCAGGGGCAGGAGCAGGAGTGACCGCTTCATGGTTATAGCATTCTGTGAGTGACAGAAAAGCTTGGATAGTTGCACAACGCCAGGAATGAAATCTGTCCCACTGAACTGCACTCTTAAAATGACTAAAATGGAACAATGGATGTGTTATAGCTTTTACCACAGTAGAGAAAATTTGGAACCAGTCAATCAATGATTTTTTTTTTTTTTGAGTCAGAGTCTCACTGTCACTCAGGCTGGAGAACAGTGGCACAATCATGGCCACCGCAGCCTCAACCTGCTGGACTCAGGTGATCCTTCTGCCTCAGCCTTACAAGTCATTGGGACTACAGGTGTGTACCACCAGGTTGGGCTAATTTTTTTCATTTATTGTAAAGATGGTGTTCTCCAAGTTGTCCAGGCTGGTCTTGAACTCCTGGGCTTTGGCAATCCTCTTGCCTTGGCCTCCCAAAGTGCTGGGATGATAGGTGTGAGCCACCATGCCTGGCCAATCATCTTAACTGGAGAGAATGAAACTGTAGCAATCAAGCAGATCCTGGAAGCCCTGGGACCTCTGACCACAGTTCTCACACCGTCCTGGCACGTTGACTGAGGGGTGAGCCTTCACCATGGGAGACTGTTCAGGGCAGCAGCTTCCCAGCCCCATCCACTCTCCAGGTCACCCAGCAGGCAGTAGTGGCTTACAAGTCAGACTCCCCACTGTGTGGCCTCTGACATGTCATTTGGCCTCTCTGGACCTCTGCTTTCTTACCTGCAAAATGGGAATAACCATAGCACCTGCTGTAAGTGGGGTGTTGAGAGGATTAAATAAGGAAACTCATTTTGCCTCTTCGTCCCAGGCCTGGCACACAGTGGCCACTCGTCCTGCAGTAGTCACGCGCTGCATACTATGGAGACAAGTGGTGAAGCTACCTCCCATCATGGGTTGCAGCCAGCAGGGGAGGGCGAGTCGCCCAGCAAAGGGATGGCACAGGTCAGGCCACACCTCTGGGAGCCCTTTGACCCTCAGCAGCCCCCGGGAAAAGGCCTGTCCACCAGAGACTCAGCCTCTGCCAGGTGTCATAATGTGGGAGAGTCTGGGACAAAGGAAGGAACAGCATAATGAGGCATCCCAAGGCCAGGCTGGACAGAGCACCATCACTGTGATTACGACGACCCGCTGTCATCTCAGCAGGGACTTCACTGGTGCTCACGCAGTCCTGTCATTGCTGTGGAGCAAGGAGTTCTCATGAGTCCTCCGGGCAACTAAAGCTCATCCCATGAACCCCAACGTTTCCTCTTACTGACTCTGGGGAATCTCAGTGGAAGTATTCCAAGTTGGATGTTGCCTTTCCCACCATCTGGACATGGAGGCCACCAGCCCTGTGTTCTTGTTTCCAGTGGCTCTGTGTGCCCAGGCTGTCGGATTTTAGGAGCCTGGGAAGCACGCAGACACAAACACACGTGTGTGCACACACACTCACAGCCCTCCTGTGGTGAGGAAACCTGGGGCCGGGCTCATAGGACATGTCCACATGAGCTTCTGCAGTGCTCCACACACCTGGTCCCAGCACCTCCATGAAGGGAGCCCACAGGATGGTGTGGGACAGGGCAGGGTGCCTGCCAATCTTGTGGTGCTTGTGGAAGAATAGACGGGTGGGACTGTGTGGACTGTGGGTGGCGTTCGGCTTCCTCTTCAGGGGCATCCTTCTGCTCCCAGCTGGGTTTTGGAAGAGCAGGGGTCACGTGATGAGCAAGCTCGACTGTGCCCGGGGTCACAGGGATGCTGGCCGTGAACACCAGCATTTTATGCAGAGCACATGTCTCGCCGCTGTGGCCCCAGCAAGTGGAGGGATGCCTTTGTCCTGGGCCCTGAGGCTGTTCATGGCAGTGAGGGAGGAGGACAGGCCAGCCTTTGTAGAGTCCCTGGCCCCAGGGCACCTCTAGGTCTGCTTTGGAATTGACACCCAGGCAGTGTCCCCTCTGCCTCTGTAGAGGGCTGGGAGCAGGAGGCCTGAGCTCCTGCCTGAGAGCAGTCACTCAGCTTCTCCGACCCTTTACGTTCCCGTCTGTGAGATAGGAGACAGTAAACCTGCCTCACAGGGTGGTTGTGAGGGTTTCATTCAGTGATGTGTGTGACACTTCCAGAGGGGTGCATGCCCCAGGAAACATTTGAAATGGGGTTGTCATTGTTATTATGTGAAATCTCATCATATGTACCTTAAATTGTGTGAATTCAACCACACTGGCAACAAGAGATGGAGAGACAGTGCAGAGGCAACCCTCTCAGCCTCTGCCAAATGTGGTCTGGAGCTGCTGGACTGCTGGGACTTAGCCCTTCTCTGTCCTGGAGCATCTTTCCATAGTGGAGGTCAGAGGTCAGCACCATAGATGGGTTCTTCCCCTACCCCCCACAGGTGGGAGCAGCTGAGGTCAGGCCAGGCACCATAGATGGGCTCCTCCCACCCCTCCCCCACCCCCACCCCCACCCCGTGCAAGTGGCAGCAGCTGAGGCTCACACCTGGGAGCTGAGTCTCTGGGGTGAGGTTTGGGTACCGGTGCAGAAGGGAGGAGTGGGTTCCGGCCTCGGCGGCACCATCCACAAGGGACAACAGTGACCACTTGACCCCGGCCAGCAACTGGGAAGGACAGGTGGGGGCTGGTGGGTGGTCCCTCTACCCACCCGCCCACAGACCCCATGCACTCACTGGCTGTGGACCCCTGCACCCTGACATGCCTAGCTCGAGGGCCACTGTGTCTGCCCATGCAAGTCCCCCCAAGGACAGCCTCCCCTTCCCCTCCCCTGTGCCATTCCTCCCTGCATGTCAAGACTCTAGAGACTTGGAGCCCAGCAGCCAGCTGCCCAGGACTGAGGGGCTTCCCAGGATGTGGGACTTCCTGTGCTGAAGGCAAGACAGCTGGCTACCCTCAGGCCAGCAAGGCGGCACCCCTCCTACCCACTTGCCTGCCCTCCTGGCAAGGGCATGCTCTCTTTCCATGAAACACTCCAGAATGTGTGTGCCTGCCTGTGCCTGAACTCCACCCCACCCACACCCAGAGTTCAGTGGATGAAGCAGTGGCGGAGAGGCGCAAGGGCTTCTCATGATTGTGTTCGTGCGCAAAGGAGGGGTCACCATGGGCGTGCCCGAGGCAGTGACCCGCCCAGCTCCCTGGCTCACCCCGCAGTGTGGGGTGTGAGCCCCAAGGCAGACTCAGCTCAGCTCAGACACTGCTGTTACACATGAGGTCTGGAAGGCACCGTCACCCCAGGGAAGCGTTGTTGTCTCCTCCCTCTGGAGATTGGGAAGTGAGTGATGAGATTAAGCCGAAGATGAAGCTGCCAGGGGCCTGGGCATTACTGAAGGGGGAGACACGAGACAAGAAAAGGGTGACGGGTAGACGGGGTGACAGAGCCAGGGAGGGAGTGAGGGGGCATGTTCCAGAGAGTGAGAGGCAAGAGGTGAGAACATCATTGAGTGTGGGGAGGCAGAAGGAGAGAGGGAAGTGGGAGCTGGGCTGCACCAGGAAGAGGGGAGGGGTCCTGGAGGAGGAGGACGGGTGTGGGGTCCCAGAGGAGAGGGGCAGGGTCCAGAGGAGGGGACAG
>NW_007247454.1:323534-333185 GCF_000164805.1 Carlito syrichta
GGGGTCCGGGAGGAGAGGGCTGGGTGGTGGGACAAGACAGGGCCTGGCTAAGAGGAACAGACAAGCCGCCCCGAGAATGGGACCAGCTGTGACTCGTCCGTGCAGGAGGGCTGGGCGGCTTGAGTCGGGAATAGTCGACGGGGAGGCCCCCTAGCGGGTGACTTCGGGGCGGCCGAGTGGGGAGTGATGTAGTGAGGGAGCTAATGGAGGTTCCCCCAGGCACCCTAGCCGCCCCCGCCCACGGGAGCTGTCCGGAAGGCGAGCTCGCGGGCCTGACGCCCCATCTCTTGCAGGCTGCGACAGCGACCACTGGGGACCCCACTGCAGCAACCGGTGCCAGTGCCAGAACGGCGCCCTGTGCAACCCCATCACGGGCGCCTGCGTCTGCGCCGCTGGCTTCCGCGGGTGGCGCTGCGAGGAGCTCTGCGCGCCCGGCACCCACGGCAAGGGCTGCCAGCTGCCGTGCCAGTGCCGCCACGGCGCCAGCTGCGACCCCCGCACCGGCCAGTGCCTCTGCGCGCCCGGCTACACCGGCGTCTAGTGAGTAGGGCGAGGTCTGGAGGCGGGACGGTACCTGAAGGGGTGGGGCCAGGACCGGGCCGGCAGGGGCGGGGATGGGACGTTGGGGCTGGAGAGAGGCAGAGCCAGGATGGGCGGAGTGGGGCCTGAGAGACGGATGGGGTCAGGGCCGGGGCCTGGAGGACTTGGCCTGGAGGGGCGGCATCTGGTGTTGGGGTCAAGATGGGGAGGGGCCTGTGTGGACGAGGTCTGTCCAGCCATCATCACAGCTACCTGCCCTGCCCTGGGCTCCTCGCTGGTGGGCTGGGTGGTGGACCAGGAGGGCCGGGAGTTCTGACTGAAGTCTCCGAGGTCTGACCCCAAGTCTTGCAGAGTCCAGCCGAGGCATCACCCACACAGGTCTCAGATCTCTGCTATCCAGGCCCTGGGTGCCCCCACCTTCCTGAGAAGGTGCACAGTGGGTGCCCCCACAACCAGAGAAGCACTCTACTCCTCCTGGGAGGCCCCTCCTCACAGAGTTGGCCAGAGCCTGGAATCCTGTTCTGACCTGAATCCACGTGCTGCTGCTCTCCTCCCCCCCACCGGTTCCAAGCCCTGTGGACAAAGAAAGGGAGGGCGGTGGGTAGACACCATGTGCAGATTTGGAGGGTCACTGTGTCTCAGACCCCAAGCAACCCCTCACCCCGGCTGCCTGGAGAGTCGTCTTGCCAGGGGCCCTTCAAGGCTGCTTCCTGGAGACCCCTCAGAGGCAGGACTGAAAGTCTCCCAACCCTTGGATGGTCCTGTGGCCTCTCCAACTGCCTGGATCCTCCTGGAGCAGCCAGGACTGACCACAGATGCCCTTGATTGAGGGTGTTCCCTGCCCCGATGTCTGGTGGCTCCCAGGACCTGAATGCCGAAGGCCCTAGGCCAGGACCCCGTGCTTACCCACTCCCACACCTGGACAGCGCCCAGTCCCTGCCTGTGAGCCTGTCATGGTAGATGGGAGCCTTACCAAGCCCAGAAGGACAAGTTTCAGATCCCCGCCTCCTCTACATCTAGGCAGACTCCTGAAGGCAGGTCCATGGCCATTTCCAGGGCCTTTGCTCTTGCCATTACTTTTACCTAGTGTCCACTTCTTCCTGTTTTCTTGGTGAAATGAACTTCACCTTCAAGGCCCAAAGCCTTCCTCAGCCTCCTCTCAGAACACTCACCTTTCCACTAAGAACACTAAGGCCGTTCCACAGCACCGGCCCAAGCATGGAATTAGAACACATTCCAGGTTGTTCTGCCTGAGCCCTGCTCCACTGTGCCCAGTGCAATTCTCCGACATGGACTGCTCATCCCTAGGGAGCTGGGGAGCAGGCACTGGCTGCCCCAGGCCCCAACGCCTGACCTAAATGCTGCCACGTCTAACGCCTTTGCTTGTCCATGCAGCTGTGAGGAGCTGTGCCCGCCCGGGAGCCATGGCGCCCACTGTGAGCTGCGCTGCCCCTGCCAGAATGGGGGCACCTGCCACCACATCACTGGCGAGTGTGCCTGCCCCCCAGGCTGGACGGTAGGGGGGTGCAGGGGCTGGGGCCTGTAGAGGGTAGGTGGGCCATGAGGCCTGGGGACCTGTAGGGGGTAAGTGGGCAACAGAGTCTGGAGGCCTGTACAGGATAGATAGACCAAGCATCCCTTGCTCACAATCCTGAAAGGCTAGGTTCCTTCCTCATCCTCAATGCCCTCCTTTGTATGCATGGCACAGGGCATTGCTAGATACTGTCCATGGTGCTATGGACACGGTCCCAGGGCTCCCATCCCAGAGTGCTGTGTGGCTTGAAACCAGTTGCTCAGCCCTTCTAAGCCTGTGGTCCTTGTGTACAGAGGAGCTGAGTTCTCATAAGATGGGCTCTGTCTTTGGCACAGGCACAACATACGCTGCCCAGGCTCTCGCTGACGTGGCCAAAGGGGCTGGGAAGGAGAAGGAGAAGAGACAGTAGGTGTGCGTCACCTAAGCTCCTGTAACTTCACCTCACTCCTGAGAAACAGCCTGGCCTAGGGCAGGTCCCTTCCCCTCTCTGAGCCTCAGTTACCTCTTCTGAGAAAGGAAGGTCTTGACAAAGCAGGAGGTTCCACTCTTAAAGTGGGGGGGGGAGCTGTCGGAACATAATTCTTGCCCAGAACCTCAACACAGAGACCAATGTGGGAAGGCAGATGTGTCCCAATGGTCAGGCTCCTGCCTTACCCCCAGCCAGGAACTCCACAGAAGGATTTTTCCAGATGAGACCTGCAGGCAGTGCCTGCTGCCTCACTGTTGCCTGGGAGACTGTTAGAACTAGAGATCCAAGTCCCTGGGGTGGCTGATGGGGCCTTGGAACCACCTCCCACTCCTCTTGTTAATGGGGGTGCTGGTCTCCCAACTCCCGACTGCCAAGCCTTAGTGTCTGTCTGTCCACCCATCTGTCTCTTCTGAGAGGAAAAGGGGACTGCCACACCCTCAGCCTCTCCCATACCTGCCCACGTGTCCACCCCTGCCCTGTGTCCACACCTGCCATGTGTCCATGACTGCCCATGTGTCCATACCTGCCTGCGCATCCACATCTGCTGCATGTCTATACCTGTCCACGTGTCCACACCTGCCATGTGTCCATGCCTGCCCATGTGTCCATACTTACCCACATGTCCTACACTGGCCATGTGTACATGCCTGCCCACATGCCCACACCTATCTGTATCTCACACCTGCCCATGTATGCACACCTGCTCACCTGTCCCATACCTGCCCATGTGACCTAGTGTCTCCACATCTGCCTGTGTGTCCACGCCTGCCCACATCTCCACACCTGACCACATGCCCACCTCTGCCCCTTGTCCTGCACCTGCCTTCATCTTCACACCTGCTCACATGTTCACACCTGCCCATGTCTTGCACCTGCCTGCATCTTGCACCTGCCCATGTTTCTACAGCTGACTACATGTCTATACTTGCCCGCATGTCCTACACCTACCTGCATCTTCACACCTGCCCTCATGTCCACACCTGCCTGCGTCTCACACCCGCCCATATGTCCATACCTGCCTGCATCTCACACCTGCCCACGAGTCCACACCTGCCTGCATCTCACACCTGCCCAAATGTCCACATCTGCCTGTGTCTCACACCTGCCCATGTGTGTACACCTACTCACATCCTCACACCTGCTCACATGTCCACACCTGCCCATGTCTCATACCTGCCCATGTGTCCACACCTGCACACGTGTCCCACACCTGTCCCTGTCTCTACACCTGCCCACATCCCTCACGCCCACATGTCTGTCTCTGGAAAGGTCCTCTTTCCTCAGCCAGCTTCTGAAAATGCACACCCAGGGCGTCCTGAGACTCTGGGCAGCACAGAGGTTGGACCAGGATGTGGACACAGACAGGCTGCAGGTGGCCCTGTTTCTGAGGCCTGTGGACACTGCTGGAGGTTGACAGGAGTGTTTCCTCCTTACACTGAGAAACTTGTTCCTCAAAAGACAGGACACTCAGCAGAAGCCTATGAGCTTGGGGACTTTATGCTTCTGGTTCATTGTAGACAGCTGTGTTTCTATTCTTCATTTAACTTGCAGATTCGTGTGAATTGTTAATGTCCAGTGCTTGCAGGTCACAGGACAGTTACCTGGCTCTGTCCGATGCTCCTCCCAGGGTTGGGGTAGAGGGCAGGATTCTGGAGAGAAGCCCCCACCATGGCACCTTCCCCACCCATGTTCCTACTGGCTATTGACTTCAGTCACATGCTCCTCCCTCAGAAACAAGAAGATCACTCATGCACATCTCCTGACTCCCCAGAAGCCTGGCCTCATGGGACTAGAAGGGAGCTGTCCAGGCTTTGGCCTTGGCGTTTGTCAGCTCTGGGGATGCCTGCAGGAGCCCGCCTGTGTGTGCATGTGTATGCATATGATGTGTGTGCATATGAGTGTGTATGTGCATGTGAGTGTTTGTGCAAGTGAGTGCATCTGAATGTGTATGTGTGTGTATGGTATCTATGAGTGTCTGAGTGTGTCAGTGTGCGTGTGTCAGTGTGTGTCTGTGTCTGAGTGTGTGAGCATGTGTGTGGGTGTGTGTATGCATCTGTGTGTGAGTGTGCATGTGTGGCATCTGTGAGCATGTCTGAGTGTGAGCATGTTCGTGTGTAAGTACATGTGTATGGTCTGTGAGTGTCTGAGTGTGTGAATGTGTGTGAGAGTGTATGCGGTGATGCCTGTGTGTGGGTCAATGTATGTGTGTGTGAGAGCAAGTGTGTGTGAAGTATGTAAGCATGTCTGAGTGTGTGAGTATGTGATGTCTGAGTGTGTGAGTATGTGGAGTCTGAGTGTGAGTGTGAGTGTGTGTGTGTGTGATGTCTGTGAGCATGCATGTGTATGTATGCTGAGTGTGTGTGTGTGCATACATGTTTGGTGTCTGTGAGCAAGTGTGTACCTGCATATATTTGTGGTGTCTGTGAGTTTGTGAGCATGTGAGTGTGTGCATGCATGTGAGTGTGGTATCTGTGAGCGTGTATTTGTGTGAGTGTGTGTGTATGTGTGTGTGGTGTCTGTGAGTGTGAGAGTGCATGCCCCTAGTCCAGCCCAGCCCTGGAATACAGTAGGCCTCCACTGAGTGTGTTCTGTACAACTGACTGTAAGCCGGCCCATCTCCATCTCCGAGGAGAGAAACAGGCCCACAAGAGGACAGGCTGGTCCTGGGACCATGGCAGTGCTGCCTCTGGGAGCCTGAGGCCTCAGGACAGCCCCTGAGGAGCCCACCTGTGTGCCTCCCCACCTCTGTTCCAGGGAGCTGTGTGTGCCCAGCCCTGCCCACCGGGGATGTTTGGCCAGAACTGCAGCCAGGACTGCCCGTGCCACCATGGAGGGCAGTGCGACCATGTGACTGGACAGTGCCACTGCACCCCTGGCTACATGGGGGACAGGTAAAGGGAGGCCGGCCCCAGCCACGGTGCACACTGTTTATGTTTATGTTCATGTTTACAGCAGCCCTGTGGGACGACTTGGCATCCCTGCCAGCCTCCCAGAAAGTTGATCCTCCCCTGTGGGCCTCACTCGCCCTTTCTGGCCCTGGCCTGTGGAGCACCCCGGCCCAGTGGCCCTGCCTAGGCCCTGGAAGTGTAAGCTTATGGGGAGCAGGAGCACCCACACCACCCTCTCTCTGTACTGGTGGAGGACACCGGCTTCCTCAGGGGCAAGTGGGGTCATGCACACATGTCCACAGTGGAGACATGGGTCCTCCCAGGAGGTGAGTGGGGTCATCTACACATGTCCACAGTGGAGGGCACAGGATCCCCCAGGAGGTGAGTGAGGTTGTGTACACGTGGCCATGGTGGAGGGCACAGGCTCCTGGGAGGCGAGCGAGCTCATGCACACATGTCAGTGGTCTCTCCTGGACAACTTGACCACATGTCCATAATCTCTCATGGTCCACTTGAACTTTAGCTCTGATTTGGTTCCACCAAGAGGGACTGGTGTCCAATTGTGTCCTCCAGGGGTCCGGGCTGAGGGCAGGGGACGTGGCACTGATGTCAGTAGGTAGTTCCCAGATGCGTAACTGAGGAATTGGTGTGTGCACGCTGGCCACAGTTGCAGGAGGCCTCAGTGGTGACAGGGTGGGCACGGTGGGACAGGGAGGGGTGGCCCCAGCATGTGGTGAGTGGACTGGACACTCCCTGCCAGCCACATGGGTCACCCCAGCAGAGGGGGCCATGGAGAAGGCACCCACACCTTACCCGGCTTCCAACGGATCCACCCTGTGCTTCTGGCCCCTGGGTGCTACACCCCAGACACAACAAATCGAGAGTAAGTTTCGCCACTCTCTGCCCAGGGAACATTGGGAAGCAGGGGCAGAGGTTGAGCCAGCCGGCAGGTCCTTCTAATCTGACCGACATCACTGGGCTCCCCGGCTGTCATAGAGTCAGTCCGGGATCCCCAGTGCAGTCCAGAACAGAGATTGTCCCTGCCTGGGGTCCACGCCCCTCCAGCTTCCAGTTCTCTGAGCCAGGCCCAGCCTCTGTGAGCCAAACCCCCCAGAGCACGTGGGGTGTGGCGTCGGGGGTCCCAGCCTGGCCTGGAGGAAGGAGGGAAGCATTGTGCCCTTCCGTCCTCACCATCTCCCCGAGACAAGGAAAGGCTTGTGAGGGTCAGGGATCAGGGCCGGGAAGACCCCATACCATAGCAGCACAACTCTGTTGCAGTCCACTTTCCTGTTGTATGGATGGGGTCTCACTCTGGCCCAGGCTGGAGTGCAGGCTGCCATCATAGCTGGACCTCCGGGGCTCAGACAATCCTTCTGCCTCAGCCTCCCAAGGAGCTGGAGCACAGGCACCACCACGCCTGGCTAATGTAGCCTGCCACGGTCAGCAAGTGCACGTGGCCTGTTTTTGTTGGAGGCCAGCAGGCCCCAGGCTGCTGCAGGCTGGACTTAGCGCTGGCAGACCCCCCTTATCATACTCCCATGCTCACTGTAGGGACAAGCCAGACGGAGCGAGGTCATCCCAGACCTCTTTCCGTGTCAGAGCCCAGTCCCAGCCCTAGGCAGAGAGATCCCCAAGCCCAAAGCCCCCGACCAGCTTTGCTAACTGACTGTGGGAGAGGTCAAGAGGCCGGGAATGTCAGGGCTTCTCCCCCACACGGGCTCCTGGTGCTTAATATTTGTGAAATTGCGCCATCCAACCTGTTGGTGACAGCTGCACTCGCCCCATCATCACAACACATTAGAACCAAGGGGCACGATCGCACCAGCTCCCGGTAGGCAGAGCCGTGCAAATTAAACACGAGGCCTAACGAGGGCTTTGCAGCTCATTTTGTAATTTAATTGAGCAATGTATCTGCTTGTTAATGGCAATATCGGACACATTAGATTGATATGTTGCAAAGGAAGGATGTTTAAGTAGAAAACTAATTCCTGCTGTGATTACCCGGCTGTTCCAGGGCCCCTTGTTAGTGAGCTTTGTGTAAAACTCATCAGCAGTCGTGGCTTAATCTCTAAATAAATAAGTTGTTTAAATTGTGAGTAGGAGAAAAAGAGGCTGATTATGTAAATGGATTTGGCTGTCAGGGTTTCGTTTCCAAATGTGTCTTCTGAGGCTGTAGAGTTGGTTTCCCCAAAGTCAGAGCAGGTGGGGAGGTGCCTGTCGGAAGCTGGGGTCCAGGAGCCATGTAGCGTGCTGGCTGGGGAGAGTGGTGCTGTGGGGGGCCCTCAAGGACCAGGCAGGGAGGGGGTGCTGAGTGAAGGGGACTTGGGGACAGGTGGTAACACCTGCTGCTTCAGGGCAGGGCAGGCTCTGGGGCCTGGTGGCCGGAAGCCCCTCACCCCTGCCGACCCTGTTCTGCAGACCCCTCCCAGCCATAGGGACTTTGGAAGGGACTGGTAGTATCTTCCCACAAAGGGCTCCAGGCGAGACCCCAGCCACCTTCCTCTCTTGCCTGTCTCGGAGTCAGGCCAGTCACCCCAATAGACACCTGGTTCATCTGTCTGTAGAGAACACCTGGCTGCACCTGAGACCCCCAAGAACTGAGGAGTCAGGCGGCATATTTTAGAAAACATCTTTTTTTGCTTCCCCTGGCTGTGGTGGAAGCTGCCCAGGAACCCCAGGGAGTGCTGTGTGACCATCAGATGCAGCCCAGGCCCGGGGAGTGGAGGAGAGTGACCCTCGGACGCAGCTCCTTGTGTGCACTGTCCACATCTCAGGGCTCTTCCCTCTGACCATCTCATGCCAGGATTTCAGGCCAGAAGGTCAGCTGGGCTCTGCTGTAAGGATAGCAGAAACAGCATTAACAGCTGTAATAGTAATAACGCAGACGGCCGGCACCTGCACATCCTAATGTGCCCCTAAACCTTCCGACAGCCTGACAAAGCTTCACAAGGAGGAAGGAGGCCAGGGCTTTAGGGCAGGTCTCTGATGTGGGGACCCAGAGGCCTGTCTGAGTGTCCCTGGGCCCCGCCTCACCCTCCCAGGCCTACCCTCCCATGTCAGGACCCAGTCTGACATGCGGCTGTGACACTGCCTGGGTGGAGGAGGGGCTGCTGGTGGGCTGCAAGGGTCACAACCAACAGAGGGGCCACAACCCTGGTAGTGAGTCCAGTGGAGTACAGTCACTTCCAATGTGCCTGAAGGTCCAAGCACAGTCCGAGCTCACACAGGACGCCAGGGGCCATCCTCCTTGGGGGTGGGAGGGGAGGCTCAGCTCAGCCCTGAGAGGACCTCCCCAGAAAGGGAGAAGCCCCTGCTGTGGGACTCCCAGTCTGATGAGGGAGGATGGCTTCTCTGCAGCTCCACACTGGGGGAGGGCCGCCCCCTTCGAGCGTGAGTGCCCTGATGAAAGCCACGCGTGGCTGGACTGCCACAGCTGCCAGCCCAAGAGGTGTCTATCCTCAAAGGTGGGAAAACATTTTGAAACAGGCGTGTTTTGGGAAAGGCGTGTTCTGGGAAAGGCATTTTCTCAGGGAAGATGGAAAGTCCTGGAGGCGATGGGTGTGTGGGTACCCCGGGCTGGGCGCTTTGATGAATGGATCAGCTGTATCATGCGCTGTCTCATCCAGTAACGCTGTTGCAAGCACCTGAGACTGGACAATTTACAGACAACAGACACGCTCCAGGATTAGGAGCCTGGTCTTGGTGTCAGGTGAGAGCCTGGCCTCTACTCCCAAGATGGCGTCCCGAGCACCATGTCCCCACACAGGCCCCAGTGGCTCCCCCAAACCCCTATGAGATCAGGAGGCCATTCACAGGGCAGACCCCTCACATCACACCTCCTTGGCCGTGCCTCTTCATATGGGGTATTGACAAGCTTCAGGGGGACATAGACATTCAAGCCACAGCATGTCTTACCCCAGTTTAAAAAATGAAAAACATCCATAAGGCTTAGAGCCAATGAAATAGGATAAAACGCATTGGGTACTGAGGAGGCTTGGGAAGGGGAGACTCCCTGGGGGAACTCAGCCAGAAAGGCTTCCTGGAGGAAGGGTGGGGGGAGGAGGGCACCATGGAGGGTGCCAGGCTGGGAGACCATGGCCTCACTCCATGTGGTCCGCAGGTGCCAGGAGGAATGCCCCCTCGGGACCTTTGGCTTCCAGTGCTCGCAGCGCTGCGACTGCCACAACGGGGGCCGGTGCTCGCCTGCCACGGGTGCCTGC
>NW_007247454.1:333330-351848 GCF_000164805.1 Carlito syrichta
ACGGGGAAGGGGAGGGGGAGGAGGGATTGGGGCAGGGCTGGGGGGGGTGTCTCAGGCCATGGCACCCCTCGGTGCATCCAGGCTGGGTGAGGAAGGGTCTGAGTCGTCAGCTCTGGAGCCCACAGTGAGAAAGGGCCACATCCACGCAGCCGGCCAAGGTGGGAGGCCAGTTCCCCTTGGTCCCCCTTGGGCCCTGCACTGCTGCCTGTGCTCCCGTCTGATCCGCACACAGGAGGTAGCTTGATGACCCTGGTGCGGGGTAGAAGGCTGCACATTCCGGGGCAGAGCTGGTGGGGCTGGGGGTGCCACAGCTCAGTGCAGGGTCTGAGAACATTCCCCTCCACGTGGCATCACCAGAAGCAGGGCTGCAGGGAGAAGCAGGCATGCAGGGCCCATGAGGAGAGGCAAGAGGGGCAGGAGAAGCAGGGCTAAGGAGGGTGCTCAGGGCCTGTAGGGAAAGGGCGGCAGGGGCAGGGCCTAAAGAGGGTGTCCCGCACCCTGTGATGGGGAGGGGGAAGGGGGTCCAGGCCTACTGAGGGTGACCAGGGCCTATGGAGAGGGAGGAGGTGGCCAGACGGGGCCTAGGGAGGATGTTCAGGGCTTATGGGAGAGGCAGAAAGGAGACCAGGCCTAGGCCTAGGGAGGGTGTCTAGGACTTTTGGGGGAGGATCAGGAGGGGCAGGGCCTAGAGAGGGTGCCAAGGACCTCATGACAGGATGAGGAAGGAGTCCAGGCCTAGGGAGGGTGTCCAGTGCCTGTGGGGGGAGGGAGAAGGGATCCAGGTCTAGAGAGTGTATCCAAGGTCTATGGAGAGAGAGGGGGAGGAGCTGACCAGGTGGGTCCTCCTTCACAGGCCTGGGCATGGGTCCAGCCTCTCCCTTTGCTCCATGTCCCTGCTATTTTGGGGACACCCGGTGGAAGCTGCCCAGCCCACATCCAGAGTGAACTGGGAGGCCAGAGCTGCCCTCGCCCTGAGCTCCTGTCCCTCCTGTCCCACCCGCTGAGTCCCCACAGCCTGGATGCGGCTGTCTCCTATCCAAGAGGTGAGGTCTGGGGGACTCTGTCCCCCTCGGGCTCAGAAGGACCAGCCATACTGGGCACAGGAGCCTGGCTGTTTGCAGACAGAACGCCTCCTCTTGGAGCCTGATGTGGGCACAGACAGGGCTCAGTCCAGCCCTTCCCTTCCAGCCTCTGGGTTTCCTCAAGGTCTCTGGGGCCTCTGGGCATGTGCAGTGACATCCAGCAAGTGAGTTAGCCAGAAACAGGCCAAGGGGGCTGAGTGCCTGGTGGGGCTGGGTGGGGTGGAGGCCTGGACAGGAGGCCTGGGCAGGAGGCTATCAGGGGGTCCTAGAAGCAGCAGAGCTGCCTGTGTCTGGCCTAAACGTTCACCCGCTCAGTCATTCGTTCAACAAACAAGGAGTGCTGGCAGGGTACCAGGGGGAAGTACACACACCTTCTCCCGTTTCCTCCCAACATGAACACCAGAGGGAGGCACAGCTGGATGTGCTACTAAGAGGGGGTCCCTGGCCACGAGCCACACCATGCCATCAGGCTTCCCACACACTGACTTCAGATGCGGAAATGGGGGCAAGGAGCATCTCTGAATGGATGGAATGCAGGTCACTGACCCTGCTAGGTCTCTAGGACTGTACAGAAAACACCAGAGTGACTACCTCATTGGTCAGGGACCGAGTGAGAGCTCCAAGTCTCTGACCACAGGGGTCCCACATGGCAGGCCAGGGACTGGCAGCAGCTAAGACTGTCCCCAGGGTGGAAGACGGTACCCAGACCCTCATTCCTGCGGAGGGAGGATTCACTCAGGGACAGGAGGCGAGGCTGCTGTTGGGGCCAGTGCAGGGAACATCGCTGTGCAGAGACCCCCCGAGCCCATGTGGTTTCCCATGAGCCTGGGCAGCTGGCCCCACGCGGCTTGAACCTCTGTGGTGTCCTCACTGCCCTATTAGCCTATAGGCTCCCCTTCCACTGCTGATCTCAACCTGTCCAGCGCTGATGCTTGTTTGCTCTGGTCTCCAATGTATCCATCTTGGGATGAAAGGAAACTACAGCTCTCAGAAGACCTGCCTCCTGCCTCTTCCAGGGTAGCATTGTTATGGCCTGGGCCCATGAAGGCATAAGCTCCTATGGCCTCAGCATGGCAGTACAGGTGCAACATGCATCAGGAGTGCCTGTTGTTGCCGGCCCTACTTTTTTTTTTTTTTTTGGAGTTGGAGTCTCACTCTGTTGCCCAGGCTGCAGTTCAGTGGCACACTCACAGTCACCCCAGCGTTGAACTGCTAGGCTCCGGCAATCCGTCTGCCTCAGCCGGAACTATAGGCATGCGCTACGATGTCCAGTTAATTTTTTATTTATTGTAGAGTTGAGGTCTTGCCAAGTTGCCCAGGCTGGTCTCGAACCCACAGGCTCAGGCAGTCCACTCACCTCGGCCTCCCAAAGTGTTGGGATTACAGACTGAGCCACCCAGACTAGCCATGGCTCTACTTTTTGTTTTTGTTTTTTTTGTTTTTTTTTGAGTTGTAGTCTCGCTCTGTCGCCCAGACTGGAGTGCAGTGGCCGCTCCTGCCCACTGCAGCCTCGACCTGCTGGGCTCCGGAGATCCTTCAGCCTCAGCTGTCCGAGTAGCCAGAATTACAGGCACGCGCTACCACGCCTGGCTAATTTTTGATTTATTGCAGAGATGAGGTCTCGCCAAGTTGCCCAGGTGGGTCTCGAACCCGCAGGCTCAGACAATCCATTCACCTCAGCCTCCCAAGGCCCAGGATTACAGGCTGAGCCACCAAGCCCAGCTATGGCTCTACTTTTTAAATATCCCTCTGTCACATGGCCAGTACCTGCATCTGACACCCATGGTGTTCATCTAGCTTGGTGTCTGTCCAGCTCTGTGTCCTTCCAGCTCTTTGTCTGTCCAGCCTGATGTCTGTACACCTCAGTGTCCCTCCACCTCAATGTCCATCCAGCTTGCTGTCTCAGTTCTGACAGCATCATGCAGGCTGATCAATGTCCTGAGTCAGGCTGCCCCGTACACTCTGGGAAGTTTGCAGTCTCCCTGCCTCTACCCACTGGACACAGCATAACTCCACCCACCCAGCTTGTGACAACGTCCCCAGACACTTCCAGATGTCCCTATGTGGGGTGGGAGGCCGGGCAGCCTGGACTGGGAGCCCCTGGTCTGCTGAGCTCTCTGGCTATGCTTGACTTTGCTCTGGTGGACACAGAAGTGGCCCTCGTCCTCCATGTGGCTTCAGGCTGGCCCCTTCCCATGAGCCTTTGCCCTACTGTAGAGCCTTCTGAGAGCTGGGGAAGCAAAGAGTGGCCCCATGAGGCCTCGTAGAGGCAGTTAAACCACAGGCCCAGGTGAGGCAGGACCCCAAAGCCTGACCTCAGGCCCACCCATGTCTTATGTAGGTGTCCCTCCTCCCATGCCTGTTTCCCAGTCTGTCCATCATGGTCACCACCCCGAGAGGAGTCTTGTGGGCTCTCATGGACCTGGCTTCTGCACATGACCCAGGAATGGGGGCCCAAGGACAAGGGCCCATGCTGGCAGCAGCAGTGCCCGGGAGAGGGCGTTCGAGTCCCTTGCTAGAGGATGAGATCCGAGCGTGGCAATTGCAGCTTTTGGTCACCATTGCCATCCACCATCTCCCCCATCCTCTTTTCCAAGGAGCTTGTGGAGATTTTAAACATGGACGAGGAATCCATTTAAGCACACAGATACCCACATCTAGAGACAGAATCATAGAGATGTCAGAAGGAAAAGGAAAAGAATGATCTCACGTGTGATTTTGAGCCTCCTGATTCTCAGCATGAAGAGTGAAATTGGTGCTGAGCCACATTCCTGAGAGGCCAAGGTGCTGTCACAGAGCCAGAAGCAAGACAAAGGAGCCCAAGAAGCCAGCACTGGCCACCCATGTGTGTCCGGCATGCTCTCACGGGCAGTGTCCTCCCTGATATGAGAGCAGTGGCATGACCGCTTGTGAGGCAGAAGCAGCAGAAGGATCTGTGGACAGGAAGGCTGGGATTCCCAAGGCCTCCTGGGTTCCGCGGTGAGACCAGGGCCACTGGGTCCCAGCATGCCCATCTTGGCAGCTGGGATGGAGCCAGTCCCTCTCCCTAAACCTGAACTCCTGGAGGCCGTGTCTGAGACTTCACTGGAAGTGTTGGGAAAGCCATGCCCCAGAACTGACGTTGGTGGGTCAGGGCCACGCAGGGCACCCCACCCTGGACACTGGGCAGGTCCCTGTCCCACCTGCAGTGCTAGGGGCCCAGGGAAGGCCTTCTCCCATGGAAGGTCAGAGGGTCTGGATGCTCACCTTCGCGCCCACTTCCTCCTGACATACCTTGACACGTGTAGCTCAAACCCTGCTGGGAGAACAGCGGACATTCAGCCTGCCGGGCCAGGTGCATAGACATTCGAAAGGGAAACCAAGTCAAGTGTGACTGTTACCCCAGAGCTGGTCATGACAGTGCCCAGCATGTTCCTTCTCCATTGCATCAGCATCTTTGTCACTGTTCATCTTTCACATCACAACTGTACGGTTTTAGTTCACGTGGCCTTGTATGGGATCGTGACGTGTGGGAAGACAGCTGACTGCTGGTCCACTGTCTCTCCACATGGCAGCCTTGCTTTTCTAGTCAGACCCTGTGGTGGGAGGCGGCAGGGCAAGGATGATGGGTTGGAATCCCAGCTCTGCCATTGCAGGCATCACCGTGTGGCCTTGGGCAGATTGGTGACCCCCAAGTCCCTCTTGAGGACAGAGAGGCCAGAGCCTAACTTGAAAACTCGTGTGTGGAGTGCCTGGGGCCTTAAGGGCCTAGGCACATGTTGGTATTTCTTATGTCACTTTCATTTCCACGGGTGTAAACAGTGCTCAGGAACCTTCTCTGTGCCTATTTTTCTCACGGCTGTGATGTGGCCCCAAGACAGACTCCTGGGGATGGAATTGTAAGACAAGACTGAACGTCCAGGTCTCCTGGACCCAGTTGTCCACGTGACCTCAGGTGTCCAGAAACCTCTCCTGCATCTTAACCCTGACAGAGGAGAAGAGGTCCAGTTGTCATGTGAACCTGGGATGTACGAGCCTAAACGCTTGCCCAGGGATGACCAGCTGCCTGCACTCGCTGTCCATCTTCGGAGGAAACCAGATCCCAGCAAGGCAGCAACTGGGCAGGCCCACAGTTAGTCTGTGTGTCAGTTAATTCACTGCATGCGTTGGGTACCCAGGTGTGGGGGAAAGGGACCCTGAAGGAGCATGGGACATGGGCCCCGGAGCTGGCACTAGTCAGGACAGATGACAGTCATCCTGGAAGCAAGCGGATTCTGTGAAAGCTGTATTCTTATCCACATATTTACTTGGGCAGTAGATGTGAATCAGGCACTGGGGACACCTGGTGGCCCCGAGGGACAAAGCCCCTGCTCTTATAGACCTCACAGAACCAAAACCCATGCACAGGCTCCTACTGTGCCCTGAACAAGCTTCGCATGTTCCCCCAGGCAGGCAACTCCTGCCCACAGGAGGACTCCTGAGTGGGGGTGCTGGGGGGAGCAGGTGACCGGAACCGACAGACCTGTCTCCACCATCCGGCTGACTTGGCCCTCTCAAGGGCAGATGCCCAGCACAAGAGAGTCACAGGGAACTTGCCTTCGAGGGAAGATGGAGAAAATCCAGAGGCCGGAGCTGCTGGGCCCAGGGGTGGAAGGGGGAGAAGGGAAGGTGGGTGGGAGGTCTCGGCGCCCACACAATTCTCAGGACGTGTGGAAGACAGGCATCCTGGAACTGGGGTGCCCAGGAATCCTGGGTCTCCTGGGAGCATGCCCACCTCAGTGTCCCTGCTGTGCCAAGTGGGAGCAGCCCTGGAGAACTGTGACCTGTGGGTGTCACCCACAGCAGCTGGGCCACATGTCAGCGGCTCTCCTGCCGGCACCCTGAGCAGCCTGTGGTCGCCACACCTGGCACCCCAATTACCAGTGAGCACCAGGTCACACCCAGAGCTCCTGCCTCCAGCTGGGGTCAGTTCTCTGGCCTAGACGAGAGGGTGGAGGGGAGATCACTTGCCGTTGAAGAACCTGGAAAAGCAGAGAGGGGCGGTCTGGGGTCTCTCCAGGGCAGACATGGTCAGAGGGGGCCGCATCTGCCCCAGTTGACTGACTTGCCTGACTCTGCCAGTGTCTGCTAAGCCTAGACATGGAGAGCTGCGGCGTCCCAGCTGCCTTCCCCTGCCTGTCCCCACACCTTGTCTGCCTTGGGCAGAGGGGGAAGCTCGGACAACATAGTCTACAGGGGAGGCCACCTCTGCTCCAGAGTCTGTGTGGTTGAATGACAGGACACCTATATTCTGATCTGACCGTCACCTCCTGCCATGTGCCTTACACCGAGGGACCTTGCCCCCACTCTCCTGACCGCAAACACACGGTGGGTGGAGGGGCCAACCGCCTACATTCTCATACTCCTCTTTCTGTGCAGCTGCCACCCAGTGACCGGGGTCTGCTCCTGCCAGCCAGGCTGGTCTGGCCGCCACTGCAATGAATCCTGCCCCGTGGGCTCCTACGGCGACAGCTGCCGGCTGCCCTGCCCCTGCCGGAACGGTGCCCACTGCCACAGCGTCACCGGAGGCTGCACCTGTGCCCCAGGCTACATGGTAAGACATGCTCCTGCCTCGGAGCACAGAGGTGGCCTTCCACCAGGGTCGCAGGGCGGGGTGGCTCCCAGAGGCCGGGCTGTCGCTGTGGCTTCGCACATGGGTCATGCGAAGACGGGCACTAAGCCCACCTTCCACTGCTTATCAGCTGTGCGACCTGGGGCAAGACGCTGTGCCTTTCTGTGCCCATTTCCTTGTATTGAAAAGAGAGTTACAGCACCCTGGGACTGTTGGACAGGCTGAGTTAACATGGAGTACTTAGTGCACAGCACCTGAGGAGTCTTCAGCAAGTGTTTGTTATTATTATTGTTATTACTGATGATGATGCCACCGCTCTGGACCCCAAGGGGTCTCCGCCCAAGGGACTGACTGGCCCTGGTCCAGTGCCCCATTTGGGAGTAAGGTGGCCGTAGGGGGAAAGAAAGCGGGCAGAGTGGGGAGAGGAGAGTCCGCCTCCCCTGGGAACCCAATGGACTGCTCCATGTGCCCCATGGACTGCTCCGCTGACTGCTCTCCACATGTATTCAGGCCCCACCTGGGTGGCCAGCCTGGTGAAGGCGCCTCGCAGCTCAGGACTAATTGCCGCCCCCTGGGTGTGAGGCCACTGCCAGGGCCGGAGACATGATTCCCAGTCCCCTCCTGGCCACCCACACAGGGCCCTGTGGCCACCCTCTGCTGAGGCTCCTTCAGACTCCACTTGGCCGGAGCGGGAGGCCCGTGTGTCTCCCCAGGACGACAGTGGTTCTGCTGCCTGGAAGGGCTCATCCCTGGTTGCTGCAGTTTGTTGAAGCAGTGTCTGCCGTATCTTGCATGCTCACTGGCGAGGCTGCAGGCACTCATCCCCAGGTGGGCAAGCCCCTGCCGCCTGTCCTCTCCTCACACGGCAGTCATTGTGGGAACCCCAGCTGCCTGGCCAGGAGGCGGAGGGCAGGGTCGAGAGTCTGGGTCAGCAAGCAGGAACGGTGCCTCCTCTGGGGCTTGGACGTCCTTTCAAGTGCCCCTCCGGCCTCCCCACCTCCCTGTCTCCTGGCCTCCCTGACCTTGGTGGCTCCTGAGCTGGAGTGCAGGAGGGGACAGGCTGGACACTGCACAGTGACAGATGTGCAAGGTGTGCATGGCTTTGCTCTTCCCAGCCAGTGAGGCCTGTAGGCATCAGCCTGGAGCAGAATGCCCCCCCCCATTTCCTAATTACTAAATTGGCAAAACTTGTTCCTGGCGCTACCTGATGGGGGTAGTCTACTCTCCCGACACAAGGCCCGCAGGACAGGAGCACAGAGAGTGCAGCATGGCAGAAACAACTCACAAATACAGATAGATGTGTGTGCACACAGAGACACACAGACACACGCAGAGACAGAGAGATAGACAGGGAGATACACAGATACACAGAGACAGGGATAGACAGAGACACACAGGCACACAGAGAGACATACAGAGACAGACACACAGACACAGAGAGACATGCAGAGACAGATACACACAGATACACAGAAACATACACAGAAACAGAGACACAGATAGAGAGATAGACACACAGAGACGCATAGAGACAGACATGGACACATGCACGCGCACACACTGTCAGACACCCACAACCCTCCCACCCCTCCCTCTCAGAAAAGGCACTCATCTAGGGTCACACAGCAGGTGGTTACAACAGGGTGGATGTGGGCGACACGACTCCCAGCCCTTGTCCCAGCACCAGCCCAGGGTCCTCCGGCCTCCACCCATGTCTCGTGGCTGACCCAGGGCGGACACTCGTCTTTCCCTGCAGGGAAGTAGGGTGTCAACAGGCTAAGCCCCACCAGCCATTCACCATGGAGCAAAGCGGGAGAGTTGACTTCTTGTCACGGAGGCCAGCCCAGCCTCCCTCTGGGCTTGCATGGCTGCAGCTTCGTTAGGGAAACTACTGACTCAATGCTGGCCTCTCAGCTACCTCCATGCCCGGTGCCCCTTTCTCGGGGTTGTGGTCTTGAGCCTGGTGCTACTCACGGGGGCTGACAGGCAGGGTTGAGGCCTCACCCTGGGAGGTCCCGTCTCTCTGTGGAGGCCCTGACCCCCAGCCCCGGCCAGAACTCACGGCCTAGGTCTGATCCCACAGTCTTCAGGGGGTAGGGATGAGTCTGGAGTAGGAGCCACTATGTGGGGTGGGGACACCCTGTGCTGTGCATGGTCAGCCTCTTCCTCACAGCAGCACCATGGGGAGCTGGGGACTGAGGGTCCCTCTGTTCCCAGCACCTTGTCTCAATGAGCCTCATGCCAGCCCCAGGGTGGGGCAGCTGCGCACCCCACTTGCAAAAGACCCCCAGGCTCGGACTCCCACTCTGAGTCCGAATCCGAGGGGCCACCTGCTCCTGCCACCCACGCCCCCATCAGGCACCCCGAGTCCTCAGCCCATGATCCTGTCCATGGGAGTCATCTGGGGCAGAGAACCCTGCAGAAGGCATGACAAGAGAGGTGGCCATTGACTCAGGAGGGCTGATGAGAGGACGGACAACAGGTAAATGCAGAAGCTGCCAGGCACATACGCTCCCCCAGACGTCGAGAACTCACCTTCCCTCCCTCCCACACGCATGGTGGAGAGGGATTAGGGTCCCTGAGAAGGCCAGGGCAGCCAGGGCTCCGGATAGAGAGAGAACAGGGTGTGGGGTCAGAGGGACCACCAGGGCTTGAGCAGGGGACAGCCGATAAAAACAGTCTCAACCCCCGTGTAGGGAGATGGTGGTTGCACCACAGGGTGAAGCCCTAACAGGCCACAGGTCAGGGCATGGGTGCTGCGGCCAACAGGGCCCAGCAATGGGTCAGTGGGGACGCCCACTCCCAGGTGGTGGCTGGAAGGGCTCCCAGGCATCCCTATACTGCCACCCACTCCCAGTCCTTCCCTGCAAACACCCTTGGCCACCACACAGGTGCTCACTACACTGAGGGCCCACCCTGAGGGCTCACCCCTCGAAAGTCAGGACACAGGCCCAGTGAGGTCATGAGTGGGTACGGTCATACGGGAGAGGTCACACAGGCAAGATCACAGGTAGGCAAGGACACAGGTGAAGTCACACGGGTGAGGACACACAGGAGTGAGGTCACACAGGCAGATAGGAACACACACAGGGAAAGTCACAGATGGGCTAGGATGTGGGTGTGGACACACGGGCCAGGTCACAGGTGAGCGAGGACACGCAGGTGAGGTCACACATGGATAAGATCACACAGGTGAGTTCACACACAGGCGAGGTCACACACAGATGAGGTCACACGGGTGAGGTCATACATGGATGAGGTCACATGGGTGAGATCACACGGGCGAGGACACGCAGGTGAGGTCACACACAGAGACGGTCACATGAGTGAGGTCACACGCAGGCGAGATCACACATGGACGAGGTCATGTGGGTGAGAACATACACAGGCCAGGTCACAGGCGGGCAAGGACACCTAGGCAAGGTCACACAAGCGGGCAGGAACACACGTTGGGGAGGTCACAGGTGGGCGAGGTCACGTGCAGAAGAGGACGCGCTTCTTTAGAGCCCTCCCCAAGCCTCCCTCCTTCAGCCACAGTCCTTTCCCCGGGGGCGTCCCCCCAACGCTCCTGCCTGCACAGGCCCAGGGCCCTGAGGCTGCACACCCCAGGCCCCATGCGGTGACACACCCACAGCCTCAGCAGCCAGAGCCACCTGGGAAGCTGCAAGAAGGGTCCAAGTGTGCACAGGGCAGGGGAGGGAGCAGGAGCATGGGCAGCCCCCGAGGAAGCCCCCCCATGTTGGCTTCTGGGTTGTCTTGGCGTCTGTCCACAACGGTCATTCAGCGGCTCCACAACCCAGACGCTGGTGGACTTGCCTGCATCTGGACTCAGCCCGCGAGGAGGCGGCCAGACCCCAGCCTGGAGGGTTCTGAGAACAGGCTGGAGCTGGTCGCTGGCCACTCGGGGGAGGCCACTCTTGTGTCTTAAATCCCGGAGCAGAGGTCAGCTGTGTGGACCATTGAATGGTGCGGGGCTGGCTTCTGTTGAGCCTGTGCTCAGACGGAGGCAGTTTCTCAGCCCTTGCCCCTCCCCCAGGAGTCCCTCGTGTCTGTGTCTCCCCGTCACACCCACGTGCACCCAGGGTTCACCTCCCACTCATTGGTGAGAACACGCAGTCATTGATTTTTCGGTTCCTGCATTAATTCACCTCGAACGATGGTCGCCAGCTGCATCCATGCTGTGGCAGAGGGCATGGTTTTGTTCTCTTTGTGGCTGCGTACTATTCCACGGTCTATATTGACCACATTTTCCTTATCCAGTCCACCGCTTGTGGACACCTGGGTTGATGCTGTGTTTTTGCTATTGTGAATAGTGCTGTGATAGGCATATGTGTGCAGATGTTTGTTGGTAGAGTGACTTATGCTCCTTTGGGTACTTGCCTAGCAGCGGTATTGCTGGGTCACATGGTAAACCTGTTTTTAGTTCTTTGAGAAATCTACTAGCTGCTTTCCACAGGGAGGCTTCTGTTCCCGCCAGCAGCATACGAGTGTTCCCTTTTTCTCACAACCTCGTCAACATCTGTTGGTCGTTGACTTTGCAACACTTGTCTGGCTGGTGTGAGCTGGCACCTCATGTGGCTTGATTGCATTTCTCTGGCGGTTGGTGGTGTGGAGTTTTCTTATGTTTGTCGGCTACGTGTGTGTCTTCCTTTGAGAAGTGTCTGTTCGTGTCCTTTGTTCATTTTTCATGGTGCATGCTGCTGCTGCAAACATGCAGGTCACCACCATTATCTTCTGAGGCAAGGTCTGAGGCCTAGCATTGAAGCTGACCTCCAGCTCTGTCACTGCCCCTCACCCACCCATGACCCGCCCTGAGCTCCAGCAAATCCAAGCTGCCTGGCTCAGGAAACCCCACATGCCCTCATGTCAAGCCCTCCTTCAGTCTGTCTCTCCCCTGGGGTCCCCAACTCTCCACCCCCAGGCCCAGTCCACCTGTGCCCATCCACACGCCATACGTTCCCTGCCCACATCCCTCCCCTCTCCCATTCTGCCCCCAACCCCCCATACACACACACACACACACACACACGTCCCTGACCTGGTCTGCACTACATACAAAGCACCTTGGACGTCTGGGGCATACACCCAAATAGGCCACAGGTGGCACATGTCAGGCGTGTATACTGCTTGCACACGTGTGCACACACACGCACACACAAAGTTGCACACGCACGCACAGGCTCACCAAAGCAGGCCACAGAGCATCAGCACCAGACGAGAGCTGGCCCAGATGCAGGCACGACACCAGCCAAGTCTCCATCCCTGCAGCAGCGCCACCCTCAGGGGACCCTGACTGCCCAGAGCATGCCCACTGCTGTCATTTCATGCCCCCGCTTTGCCCCACGAGCCCCGAGTCACCTGCACTCCATGGCCTCCTCACATGGGTCCCCTCCACAATCCCCTGCCGTACCTGCCACCATCGCCAGTATCCGTTTAGTCGGTGGCATACATGGGCCGCCATCAGAGCCTGGCACATCACGGGAGCCAGGATGCCCGAGTCCCCAGCATTCCTGACCCATCTGTCAGGCAGCCTGGTCCAGCCAGAGAGCTTGGACTTCAAAGTCAGTGTGTCCCTCTGTGGGGCGACTTGGTGCAAGTGACCCTCAAGGATGGTTCTCCCAGGAAGGCAACCCCCTCCCTGCTGGGCTGTTATCGGACAGAGGCAAGAGATCCAGGTGCCCGGCTCAGGCTGGCCATGGTGGGGCTTCCCTCCTCCTGTGACAGCGTGGGATGGCCTGGAGGGGTGAGAGTGGTCCATGGTGAGGGCCAGAGTCCTGCCCACCCCCACACCCCAGGCTACCTGTCATGCGTATGCCCCATGCCAAAGTCTCCAAGATTTAGACATCCAGGGTCTCTCCTGAGTTTGACTGAGATATCTGTGTTCACAGTGATGCCTTCTCAGAGCTCAGTGGAGACTTGGGGAAGAGAAAGGCTGGAGAAGGGGCAGGGCCTGGATCAGGGCAGGGCGTCCATGCCAAGGAGAGGAGGCACTGTCTCCCCAGCACTGGGCAGGGCTCCAGGGCACAGTCATAGCCTAGAGTGGATGTCCTTCCTGGGCCATGCCCTCTGCCATCTGGCTCTTCCTAGGACATCGCTGTTAGACTGTGTCTGTGAGCCTCCAGGGAGGCCTCTTGGGAGTCAGAGCCACAGAGCATATCATACACATTAGAAACGGAACCCTTTTCCAAGACGTTCCACCAACATCTGCCAGGAAGTGGATGTGATGTATACACAAATCTGTCATGACTGTCATGTGAGTGGCATCTAGAGTTGTGCAGTGTACATCCTACACAACTGTCCAGAGCAGCCTCTGGCCACTGGCAGCCTGTTCATTTCAGATAGACATAGGTGAGGTGGATGTTCAGGGGCTTTCAGTCCTAACTTCTGTCCTTCTTCCCCCTCCATGGGAGCCAGACAGAGGGACTCAGCCACAGACCCTGGAATCCTCCTCAGCCAGGGAGGCAGGGAGGCAGGAGGTGTGACAAATGGCCCCGTGCCTCCCTCCTCCTCATCCCCTGTTCCTCATCCCCTGGTGTGCTGCTCTGTGCACCTCATGCAGAGCCTCCTCCTAGCAGCCTCTGCTGTCGTGGCTGCTTCCTCGGCGACACAGTAATTAGGTCCAGTGAGGTTTGTTGTGCATCGGAGCGGCCACTCAGCTAATGTTGAGACAAGCGAGTCTCCCTTTGCCTTGTGGGCCCCGTGTCACTCTCTGCCTGGAAAATCACACACAAGGCTCCCACCCAGAGCTGGGGGTGGGCGGAGAGTGTGGCCACCCAGGGCTGGCGTCTGCTTGGCATGGAGCAGGAGCTCGTGGCAGGGGGCCCTGCGTGTCGTTACAAGACATGCGTGTGTGACTGGCACAGATGTGACATTGGACATCAGAGCAGCCCCGCTGGGGGAGTACGGGAACCATGGGGGGAGGGGAAGCAGGCTGTAGCTGCTAAGTCGAGATGAGACGAGACGGGGACAAGCCTGCCCCCCTGTGTGTCCCTGCCCAGCACAGCGTCCAGCACACTTGCAACTGCTTGCAGAGCGTGTGAGTGGAGCGGACAGTGGGTGAGCACTGTGGGGCGGGCAGGGAGGAACCTGGGTGTCCTCCTGGGAGCCCTCCTGAAGCGAGATGGATCTGCTTGTGATTGCTTTGTGAAGGCTTGGTTGGTGCCTGGAGGAGAAGGGGCGGGAGCCTGCTGGGGGGTGGAGGGCTGCTGAGGGCCTGGGTGGCTTCCAGCCTCATGTTGGTCTAGCCTCATGTTGGTCGGGTAGACCTGGCCCACCATGGGGCCTCTGGGCCTTGGTGCTCCCAGAAGTTCCCTCTGGAAACTGCTTCAGTCCTTCAATTCTTCTGGGCTGCACCCCTCTGGCAGTGGACTCTGGGGCTGATGGGGGTACACAGGCCTACTGTCCCAGGACCACCTGAGTTCATTCAGCTCCGGGCCTTGTCCTCCTCCCTGGCCCTGGGGGTTACTTCCAAAAGCGCACACCTCTTCTCCTTGCCAAGGGTGACATGGCCAGCCGTTCTGCTCTGTGACCTTGGCAGGGACTGACGTCCCCACTGTGGTTGAGCAGTGCTGAGAGCACAGCTGCTGTCCCCTAAGATGTGGCAGGACGCATGCATGGCACGTGGTCTCAAAATGCTTGCGACTCAAGTCGCCCTGAAGGTCCATGTTGGACCGCTCAGCTTCAGGCACTCGCGTTGGTGTGGCCACGTGTCCCAGGCTGTTGCTGAGAATTGAGCGAGGCCAGGGGCAGAGGCCCAAGTTCCAAGCCCGACCCACCTGACTCTGGTCATTCCTAGGGGCCGTCCCCTCCCAGAGCTGGGCCTAGGACTGGACCCTCCATAGCCAGTGAGGGGACTGTGCTCATCTCTTGTCGCTGATGTATGTGACGGAGGATCCAGGCCTAAAACAGCAGAGTTGTGACCTCAAAGCCCATGGCCGGAGGTTAGGACAGAGATGAGGACCAGAGGTCAAAGCCAGAGGTTGGGGCCAGGTCCCTCCGGAAGCCTCAGGCAAGGCTGTTCCCTGGTCATTTGTGCTGTGGGCAGAATTCCTTCCTGACGAGCAGGACCGAGGTCCCTTTCTCGGGCTGTCATCCCAGGACCGAGGTCCCTTTCTTGGGCTGTGCCATCATGTAAGGCCACCACGCTCCTGCCACCCTCACCCCAGATCCCTCCAAGGAGAGGTTCTGCCTGATCAAAGGCCACCCTGACTCCAAATCTTCCCAGGGAGAGGTCCCGCCCACCAGAGCCACCCAGCCAGGGGCCACCCGACCCCAGATCCCCCCAGGGAGAGGTCCTACCTACCACAGCGGCCCAGTCTGGGGCAACTTGACCCCAAATTCCCCCCAAGGAGAGGTCCTGCCCACCATAAGTGCCCAGTCCGGGACCACCTTGACTCCAGATCTCCCCCAGGGAGAGGTCTGCGAGGTCCCGTGTGCTGCGGGGACCTTCGGCCCCAACTGCTCATCCATCTGCAGCTGTGACAATGATGGCACCTGTTCCCCGGTGGATGGTTCCTGCACCTGCATGGAAGGTAGCGTGGCCGCCCCCCCGCACCTCACGCATGGCACGCAGCCCAGGCCAGTGGGTGTCTCCGTGGGGAACACCCATCCTGGGACCACATGAGGGTCATGCATTCTGAGCTGCAGGGCATGGAGGCCCTGACACGTGCAGGATGCTGCCCCCTCCTGGGACTGAGGGGCTGGATGGGGCCGTGGGGACTCCTGGCAGTTGTGAGCTCCTGCGGACACGTGTAGGATGCATGTCCCCTGGAGCTGGGCCTAGGACGTCCAGGTGACGGCCCTTCCTCCACACAGGGTGGCAGGGCCCCGACTGCAGCCTGCCGTGTCCCCGTGGAACATGGGGCCGGAACTGCAGCGAGTGCTGTGTCTGCGCCAACGGGGCGGCCTGCAGTCCCACGGACGGTACCTGCACCTGTGCGCCCGGCTGGCTGGGGGACGCCTGCGAGCAGCCCTGCCCGGTGAGTGGGGCCGACTACCCCTCATGCCCTCTCCTGGGGCTATCTCGTCCCGGGTGCTCAGAGTGGAGCCCTGGGATTGGGGATACTCAGATGCGGGTCCCAGACCTGCCTCACCCGCTGCCCCCTTCCCTACATCCGTGAAGTGACAGACTGCAGGCAGGGCACCTGACATCATACCTTCGCCATTCCTTGTGAGCATCGTTAGTGGGCGCCAGTGCCAATGCAGCTTCAGTCTTCACGGTGTGGCGCGGAGGCTGACCCGAGAGACCCTTCCTGCACAGGCAGTCCGAGGCTCCCTTCACTCTGGCAGCACCCATGACCTGGAGCAGGGCTTGCACGGGCTCTGTGCTGCAGCCACCCAGCCCGATGCTGCCCTCAGGGGTCCGAGGTACTCGCATTAGACCTGTTGAGCAATGTACACTGTTGTGTGACATGGACTCTGGAGTCTTGGGTCCTGGGTTTGAGTTCCAACCCTGCCACCACCTATGTGACCCTGAGCCTGTCAGCCTGCCTCTTTGATCCCGGTTCTCACCTGTGAAGTGGACGTGACAGAACCTCCTGATCGGGCCATGGCAAGGACTGTGCACTACTGAGCCTCCAAGGACTGGCTGCCTCCCTCCCCAGTGCAGCCTATGAGCATCCCAGCATCAACTCTGTCAGACGCGTTTCCATCAACAACCTCCATGTGGTCGCTGCAGGCCTCCGAGTTGACCCTTAGAAAGGAGGCAGGATTGCCCCCTCCTCCCCCAGGCTGTGCTCCCATTCACACAGCCAGGCAGTTCTTGAGCATGGCTTCATGGCTGCCCTGATTGCCGGACGTGTCCACACTGCCCGGCCCGTCTGCAGCCCCTTGGGCTTGGGGCCCGGGGTGTCATCAAGACCCAGCAGACATGCAGGGACCTCTGGGGTCGAGGCCTGACCACCATCTCCTCTCCCGCTTCCCCCAGGACGGCACGTTCGGGCTGAATTGCAGTGAGCACTGTGACTGCAACCATGCTGACAGCTGCGACCCCGTCACGGGCCAGTGCTGCTGCCTGGCCGGATGGACAGGTGACCCTGACTTGGCCCCGGGTGGGCTATGGGCTCAGTGTGTCTTCTGCTCTGCATCTCCAGCCCTCCTCCATCTGCCCTGTGACCCCAACCCCACACACACATCCCCTATCCCATCCACTCTGGGCCGTGGCTCACCATCCCACTCCATTACATAGGCCAATGTGTGCCGAGCACCTCACGTGGGCTCCACTCCTGGGCTGGAGGTGCTCGAGAACACGTGAGCACCAGAGGTGGATGTGGGCGTGGGGACACCACAGGTGGAAGGAGAGAGGTCATGGGGTGGACAAGGACCCTCTTAGCTTGTCTCGAATCCCCACACCCCTCCTGCCAGCCCCTCTCAGTGCTCAGCGAATCCCCCACCCACTCCGTCCCACCTGCCCCACTGATCATGGCCCTCAGGGGCGCTCAGCAGCCGCTGCTCCCCGCCCTCCTCTTGTACACCCCGTATGTGGGGCCAAACCAGACGATCCATCTCAGACCTCCAGGGCCAGGACAGCAGAACACAGCTCTGACACATTCGCCGCTTGGGCACTAGAAATGTCCCAGGAGAGACCTGTCCTGGGTGAAACGTGGCTAACAGATGGCCAGACTTCCATGGAAAAAGGACCTATTTCCTGGAGAGAACCAGCTCCAGGGAATTGCTTCTGAAAGCTTCCACACACTGCAAGATGGAGGCTCACAGGGAGGAGGGCCGGAGGACAGGAGAGGGCGGGTTGAGGGGAGGGGCAAGCCTGTAGCCTCCTGTCCTCAGTCTCCCTAGTCCCTCCTCCGCCCTCCTTCCCTCCCCTGGGGGGCGGGCAGCTTGTGAGACACTTGCTCTGAACTGGCCCCATCCCCTCCCCAGCCTCCACTCAGGGACCTGTGTGTCCCTGGCTCCTCCTCACAGTCCCATCCTCCCACAAGTCCTGCCCTAGGTGCTCTGACACCTCTCAAGCGAGCCAGCCTCCACAGGAACTTGCCTTTCCCCACACCTGCCAGGCTGGAAGCTCTCCTGCCTCCTCCCCGAGGAGGCCCCACCTCAGCACTGGCCTCCACCTTCCTTCCCAGCCTCAGGCTGTGGCCATCCCTGCTCAGAAAGATGCATGGCACACCCCTCTTGCTCCTCTCCTCACTGAGAAACTCCACAGTTGCCACAGCACAGCCAAACCAAGGGTGTCAAGTCCCTTCCTTGGGTTACAATGAGCTTTTGTGAATGAAATGGACAATCACCCATCGCCATGCAGAAGAACCCTGAGTCCCTCGCACATGGGGGCAGGCAGGTGGTCCCTCACACATGGCGGGCCGGTGCAGTTCTGCAGAGCCAAGGTTTCTGTCATCTGTGTGTGCACATGTGACATGAGCCACCCTGCGCTCAGACCCATCCAGAGCTCGGAAAGCCCCATCTTCCTCCTCCGAGTGCTGCCTTCTGGCCCTGGTGGGCCTGGGCTCAGTCTGTCCCCCATCTGGGGCAGGTCCCTCCAGGGCCTGTCCCCAGAGGCTGCAGACAGAGAGAGACGAGGGGCCCCCCTGGCTTGCCCCCTTCGCCCCCCCATCCCATAGCTTCCCTGCACTTGCTTGACTGGGTCAGCCCGGTGCTGATCTAACCCCTTCCAAGCCCAACTCTGTCCTGCCTCCTGCTCTCTGTACAGCCGGGCCTCCTGCCTAGCCCCCTCCTTGTGTTAAGACATTGGATGTCACCTCTTCCTGAAAGTCCTCATGGCCAGCCTGGCTCCCCCAGCATCCCAGGCGCGCCTCCTGTGCCCCCAGCCCCCAGGCCCTCCCCTCATCTCCAGGCTCCTTTCGCCCCCACTCCTACCCCATCGCCTCCATCTTTCC
>NW_007247454.1:351868-362616 GCF_000164805.1 Carlito syrichta
CCCTGCTCTCCTTTCATCTCCTTCCACCCTCCCCTACTTCTCCTCCCCCTCCCCCATCTCTTCCCACCCTCTCCTATCTCCTCCTGCCCTTCCCCACCTCTCCCCACCCCCATCATCCCCCTTCCCCCATTGCCAAGTCCACTTCTGCCCGCAGGCATCCGCTGTGACAGCACGTGTCCACCCAGCCGCTGGGGCCCCAACTGCTCCATGTCCTGCAGTTGCGAGAATGGGGGCTCCTGCTCCCCTCAGGATGGGAGCTGCGAGTGCACCCCCGGCTTCCAAGGACCCCAGTGCCAGAGGAGTAAGGCTAAACGCTACCCACCTCCCTTGGGCGAGTCCTGGAGAGAGGGGCTAGGCTCCGGTCAAGCCCTGTCTGCTTTCTCCCACCGGCCCTGCTCCTGCACCAGCTATTCTACCCCCAAGTCCAGCCTGGTGCCTCTGTGGAGACAGGCCTGACCCCAGCTCGGCTCTGCAAGACAGACTGGGCCTCCCTGGGTGTCTGAGGGGCCTCCCATCACCACGGGGGGCTGGGGGTGGGGGTGGCCAGACTGGCAGGCCAGGCTGCCGACCACCCTCTCCCTTCGCCCTTAGTCTGCCCTCCTGGCTTCTATGGCCACGGTTGCGCCCAGCCATGTCCCCTGTGTGTGCACAGCAGTGGGCCCTGCCACCACGTCAGCGGTGCCTGCGAGTGTCTCCCCGGTTTCTCTGGAGCCCTCTGCAACCAAGGTGGGCCTTCAGGGGAGGGATCCCAGGGACAGCAAGGAAGAAGGGCAGGGGGCTATGTGTTGGGAGCAGAGCCCCATGGGGCCAGGATGGAGGAACGAGGTGGTCATGGTCACAGGCTGAGAGTGGCAGAAGCACCCTCGACTCTGGCACCCGATGAGGATGCCGGACATCCTGTGCTGAGCCCAGGGAAGGCTTGGAGCGTGGAGGGGCTGGCTCTGGCCTGGAGGTGCTGGCCAAGCCTCCATCCCCAAGCTTGGCCCACGTCACTGTCACGCGTCCCTCAGCCTCAGAATCCTTCACGACACCACGCAGGGGCTGAGGGAGCAATGATGTGGGTCGTTGGCTGCTCGCCAGCTCCATGGAGACAGCCCTGTGCGCGCGCGCGCGTGTGTGTGCAGATTTCATGATATACACATTCCTGCTATGGCTGATTCGAGGTACTGGCGGTCCCGTGCTCTCCACGGAACCCCTGCACATGGACAGGGAGAGGGCAGTAGCCACGCCATGCACCTTGTGGGGCCACCACCTAACTTGTGAGACCTGGACAGCACGAACACAGGGAGGTGCCACAGACAGCGCAGAACTTGAGCAGGACCTTGGCCTGACAGGCAGAAGAGAAGGAAGAGCGTTCTGGGTGGAGGGAGCCACGGGGCCACACACAGAAGGCAGGCATACCATCCAGCAGCGGGGGGCCCAAGGGATGCTCAGCGGGTGGGGCGAGGCCTTCACGCTGGACTCAACACCAGGCACAGAACTCGCCTCAGCCTCGACAGAGCAGCCGTGTCTTAGCCCATGTCACACTCAGAGCTGGAAGTGGATCCAAGGTCGTTCACACAGGAGAGCACTTCTGGACGCTGCTTGAAGGCCCTGGCGCCAGAGTGGTCACCACCTCCCGGAGCCCATTTCTTGAGCAGTCGCTGCTGAGCTGGGCCATTTTTGCAAGTGAGTCGGCTGCTCACACGACCCAGGGAAGACCCGGGGAAGCACACATGACAGTCTCACTTAGCGGCAGCCCTCCAGGATGGTTTAGTCACCACCAAGTGCATCGAGGTTCACTCGTCAAGCACGGAGGCCAGCTGTCCACTCAGCAGGCTGGGCCTATGGCAGGACCCGTGACTGAGAAGGATGGCTCGCCTGACTGACTGACTGATGTCCGCGACCCAACAGCGTCTCCCTCATCAGTACCTGTTGGTGGAGTTGTAAGCCTAGTGACAAACTGAACCAACACTTTCCAACATCCAGCTTTCCAGCAGGTTACAGATTACAGACACTGCATCGCAGAATCGTTTAATGTAGCTTAAATAGGGCCAGATGTTTGCTCTTTGCGGTCCTCCATCTTGATTCAGCCAAGAAGTCACCAATAATGCATTAGGTGATCAAATCAGCAGCCCCGAGGGTGGATCTGGCACCTTATGGGTGAGAGAGACTTTAGAGAAAAGGCTGCTCGGGCTCGCCTAGGTGGACAGGGGAGCAGCCCTGGCCCCCACTCTCCACAGGCCAGGCGGGTTCCCAGACCCCCAGCTCCCGGAGGCAGGGAGGAACAGTGGGTGTCTGCTTCTCAGGATGCCAGGCCTGAGCAGCCAGCAGGCGGGAGGCTCAATCCCAGTACCTGCCATGGAAACGTAGGGCCCCACGCCAGCCTGCCTGCCCACCGCAGTTCACCTCGGCCCAAGGACCACGGGTAAGGGCTACCATCCCCACTTCAAAGATGAGTACACAGAGACGGAGAGCTGTGGTGTGGTCTCTAAGGGCACTTAGCCAGTGAGTGGCAGCTTCCGAGCTGTGTGACCTCAGGCGAGTGGCTTACCCTCTCAATGCCTCAGTTTCCTCATCTGCAAAGTGGTGAGTGGTGGCTCGCACCTGTCATCTCAGCACTTGGGGAGGCTGAGGCAGGAGGATCTTGTGAGGCTAGGAGTTCAAGACCAGCTTGGGCAACATAGTGAGACTGCATCTCTAATAAAATAATAACAGTAATTTTTTTTTTTTTGAGTTGGAGTCTCACTCTGTCGCCCAGACTGGAGTACACTGGCCGCTCCCGGCCACCGCAGCCTTGACCTGCTGGGCTCCGGCGATCCTTCCACCTCAGCCTTCCAAGTAGCCGGAATTACAGGCGTGCGCTACCACGCTCGGATGAATTTTTTATTTATTGTAGAGATGAGGTTTCGCTGCCCAGGCGGGTCTCGAACCCGCGGGCTCAGGCAATCCACTCACCTCAGCCTCCCAAAGGCACAGGATTACAGGCTGAGCCACCGAGCCCGGCTAACAGTAATTTTTTTAATGACGGTGAGTCACAATGGGACGTGTCATAACGGAGCATCACAAGCACGAGTGACGACCGACCATGAGTCTCGCTCGCCCGCAAGTGGCGATCTCTTTGTCATGTGTCACAGCTGCAGGCTTGTGGCCACCCTGCAGGGCAGGTCCACTGGTGCCCGGGGCTCACTTAGTGTTTGTCAGCATTTTAGAAATAAAGTGTTTTTAATTATGGCGTGTGCATTGCCTTTTTAGATGTAAGACTGTCACATGTGTAGCAGACTGTGGGATCGTATGTCATTCTCATGGGTCCTGGGCACCAGAACCTTGTGTGAAGACTCACTGCAGCGTCACTCCAGGGGTCGGCACCAAGCACAGCCTCCTGGAGTGTCTACAGCCCCGAGCAGCACCAGGTGCCATGAGATATGGTGTTATGCACATGCTAGTTGGCTGTGTAAATAAAACTAGGCCTGAGCCCTGGGCTCTGTCCTGGAGGTCCAGACCCGCCATGCCACATTCATCACCTCCTGTCCTGCCACCCATCTTTTGTCACCTCCTGGCCACTGTGCCACCTCCAATCATCTCCCAGTCTGTCACCTGTCTCCGATCACCTCCAGTCCACCACACCACCTTTGATCACATCCTCGCCTGTCACCCATCTCTGATCACGTCCTGTCCCATCACCTGCCCTCCATCACCTCCTGGCCCACCACCCGCCCTCTTGTCCCACCACCCACCTTCCATCACCTTCTGTCCCCACCCCCCACCCTCCATCCTCTCCTGGTCCTGCCACCTGCCCTCCATCACCTCTTGTCCCGCCACCCACCCTCCATCACCTTCTGGCCTGCCACCTCCCTGTGGACACCACCTGGCCTGCCACCGCCTTTGATCATGTCCTGAAGAGGCACCAAGTGGCCACAGATCCCATCGCTGGCACCCTCAGCATGGCTAGAAGGACAACTGCCAGGAGCTGCAAGGACAAAGGAGGGACCCAGGCCCCGGGAAGCCATGTCTCCTCAAGAATCATGCTGGCTGTGACCTTCCAGGATGGTCTCCAGGGTCCAAACTTGGCTCTCGAGCAGTGGGAAGCCATCGCAGCTGTGGGCAGAGAGCTGTGCTGCAGACCTGCGAGTTGGGGTTGCAATTGGGTACACTGCGGGGGCAAGAGGCCGGTACTCAGCTCAACTCATCTGGTCCTGAATGGGCTCTGCACCAATGGAGAGACTGGCCTGGATGACTCCTCCAGAGACTCATGTTGGAAACAGCAGTGGAGAGGGCCTTGTGAGCCTAGGAGTGCTTTCCCGAGGAGGAACAGGTCAGAGGAATCCGGCGGATGTGGACGGACTTCCAGGGCCGGCCCTCCAGTCATTCACTGCAGGCAGGCCTGCCACGTCATGCCCATCCTCTCCTCCAGCTGACTGTCCCCCACCAAGTGGCTGTGGGGTCGGTGATGCCATAAAGGGTGGTTCTAGGAGGCAGACAGGCAGGGCTGCACAGGAGCACTGGACCAAGGGTCCAGAGCATGGCAGCTGGCCGAGCACCCCATCCGCAAGCCCTGAGTCACAAGGTTCTGCCTGTTCTCTGTCAAGGAGTCACAATAGAGCCTCCCAGGAGCAGCTGTGGATGGGGGGTGTCACGTGCAAAGGGAGATGAGTGGGGCGGCTGGCTCGCATCTGCAACATGGCAGTCATGGTGTGGCCTGGGGACATCTGGGAGAGCTGGGGGGCATGGTGGGCATGGTGCCAGGCTGTCTATGCCCACAGTGTGTGCCGTGGGCCGCTTTGGGCAGGACTGCGCCCAGTTCTGCTCCTGCGCCAACAATGGGACCTGCAGCCCTGTTGACGGCTCCTGCCAGTGCCTCCCGGGCTGGATCGGCACCGACTGTTCGCAGGGTGAGTGTGCTCCGATGCCCATCTGGCTCAGACCCCGAGAACTCTTGTGGCCTAGAACCTCTGCCTGGTGCTGCCACTTCCGAGCAGAATCTCCCTCGTCTTTGACCCTACAGCCTTGGCAATGACGGGTGGGGTTGACCCTAGGTGTCATGGCTGCAGGCGTTAGGGAGCTGGCATGTGGACGAACCCGTCCGTGCCATTGACTCTGAGGAATAGTGACAACAAGGAGAGTCCAGTGTCTGGGAAGGGCAGGGCAGGCTGGCATGCTCGGGTTGGGGGTGGGGAGGCGAATGCCCTTTGGGTGGCCCACATGACTGATGTCCTGGGGCTTCTGGCATGAGGTGCGCCACAGAGCTCCATCCCATGGGGAGACCAGCTGGTGCCTGAGAGTCCTCATTGGTGGTCAAAGGATACTCCTTCCTGATGGGGAGACAGGCCCGGGCCCCAGAGGCAAAGTAGCTGGCGAGCCCGCCGAGGAAGGGTCCAGGTTCACCACAGCCCACACCCAACACCAGCCTTCACCACACACTCCAAGTCAGCGAGTCCCTCAGGGCTGGGGCCACATCCGTCTCCAGAGATGTGGCAGGCGGTGGTGCCAGAGCCTGGGGGCCCAGGCAGGGGTAGGAGCCCTGGGAACTGGGGTCAGCCCTGAGAGTCGACTGTGCCAGCCGGGGCCCCACAGGCATCCCAGCTCTGATGCGCACCCATTCCCCCTCCTGTGCTGCACCCCAGCCTGCCCGCCTGGGTTCTGGGGCTCCGCCTGCTTCCACAGCTGCAGTTGCCACAATGGGGCACACTGCCGTGCCGAAGATGGGTCTTGCCACTGCACCCCTGGCTGGACCGGCCTCTTCTGCACCCAGCGTAAGCCTCTGCCCAGCCTCCACCCCTACCCCAGCCTCTGCCCCCCAGGGCCCACCTGCAGTCCAGAGGGCACCACTGTAGGAGGGAGGGAGGAGGGAGCCCGCCCAAGGCTGGTACCCACCACCCCATGGGAGCTATGGAGCCCAGCAGGGGCAACCCTGGGCCAAAGTCCTGGAGAGTCAGGGGTGGGGCATGCCCCCACATTCACCAAGGCCAGAGCCTCCTTGGACAGGATCCAAGGGCAGAGCGGCCTGTGACCACCAGGAAGAGCACCCCCTCCCCACCTCACCCCGGGGTCCAGGTGTGGCCACGGCTCTGGGCAAGGGCCTGCCATCTGCACCCCAGGCTCAGCCAGAGGGGAGGCAGGAACTCCGGTTGTCCCCACCGGGCTCCTGTGATGACGCTGTCCTCTAGGCTGCCCAGCGGCGTTCTTTGGGAAGAACTGCGGGCGTGTGTGCCAGTGTCAGAATGGCGCCAGCTGTGACCACATCAGTGGCAAGTGCACCTGCCGCACGGGCTTCACTGGGCAGCACTGCGAGCAGAGTAAGCACCTTAACCCTGACTCCTGACCCCTCGAGGTCCACTCCTGCAGGGACTGAGCCCCCTGACCCCTGGAGGTCCACTCCTGCAAGGACTGTGTCCTCTGACCCCTGACCCTTTGAGGTCCACTCCTGCAGGGACTGACCTCTTTCCCCTCACCTCAACCCCTGACCGCCTAAGGTCCACTCCTGCAGGGACTGCACCCCTTTCCCTGGACCTTGACCCCTGACCACTTAAGGTCCACTGCACCTCCTGCTCCCTTGACCTTGGGGGTGACTTCCAAGGAGAATACTGATGAGGGTGGTGTCTACACTTGTGCTTGGAGAATTACTCCCATGGGAGGGATGGTGCACTGGGGCAGAACAGAGGCTGGAGACAGCGAGGGTGTGGGGGAAGGCGGATCTCAAGCTGCTGCCAATGCGGTGTGGGGGTGCAGGGGAGTGGGTGAGAGCCATGAGGGGGAGAGGGAGGCGGTGGGAGGAGGCAGGGGCCCCGCCCTCCCCTCCACCCACCCCACACCCAGCAGAGCCGTCTCACACCCACCTGCCCCCTGCACACTCAGGATGTGCCCCCGGGACCTTTGGCTATGGGTGCCGGCAGCTGTGCGAGTGTGTGAACAATGCCACCTGTGACCACGTCACCGGCACCTGCTACTGCAGCCCCGGCTTCAAGGGCATCAGGTGTGACCAAGGTAGGCAGTGGCAGCAAGGGCTCTGCCAAGGGGCCCAAGAGGCACATCCCTCTGCCACTGTGTAAGGGTCACGGGAGCCGGCGGGCTGCAGGGGCAGTGGGAGACCAAGCCGGAGGCCAGGCGGCTGCATCTCTGCTGTCCCACAGGCATCCCTGGCCTGTCTCTGCAGTCAAGCTAGGGCAGCCACAAGCTTGTGTCAGCGCTCGTGTCCCGGGAGGGTGGGGCCTCTGCGGGGCCTGTAACTCCAGGTGCTGTGGGAAGGCAGATGAGTTGCTGTCTTCCATGACATGAAGTCCTGGGGGCCAGGATGTTCGTCCCTGTGTCACATGGGCCAGCAAGGGCCCAGGCCGTATCCGGTTCTTCCCAACTCTGCTGTGGCCAGCATGTGGTCTTGGACAAGTGGCCTCCCTTCTTCATCCGTGGACGGGAAATACATAATTGGCCCTGTTCCTAGGGCTACTGGGCAGTGATGCAAGTTAACATCTATCATTCATCTTTATTAATTTTAAAAAAATTTTTTTGAGTCCGGGTCTCACTGTTGCCCAGGCTGGAGTGCAGTGGCACGATCATGGCTCACCTGGGCTCAGGTGATCCTTCCGCCTCAGCCTCCCGAGTAGCTGGGACTGCAGGTGCTCACCACCACACTGGGCTAATTGTTTAACTTTGTGTAGAGACGAAGTCTCACTATGTTGCCCAGGCTGGTCTTGAATCCTGAGGTGCGAGCAATCCTCCTGCCTTGGCCTCCCAAAATGCTGGGATGACAGGTGTAAGCCATTGTGCCCGGCTAGCAAATTCACCTTTAAATCAGAATAAAACACTCCGTCAACATCAGTGTGATTCTGCTTCACACCAGTGAAGTGCCATGACCCTGGGCTCCATTCCCTTGTGACAGTTGGAGAGACTGAGGCAGGGTGAGGGCTGCCTCACAGGGCTTGATGACAAGGCCCAGGGTGAAGGCCCAGCCAGCTAAGGCCCCGCTCTGCCTGCAGCCGCCCTCACGATGGGGGAGCTGAACCCCTACACCAAGATCAGCCCGGCCCTGGGTGCGGAGCGGCATTCAGTAGGCGCCGTCACCGGCATTGTCCTTCTGCTGCTTCTCCTGCTGCTGCTGTTGGGCTTGTTCGCCTGGCGCCGGCGCCGACAAAAAGAGAAAGGCCGCGACCTGGCACCCCGCGTGGCCTACACACCAGCCTTAAGGCTGAGCAGCACCGACTACTCCCTCTCAGGTAAGGCCCGGGACATGCGGCGAGGGCTGCAGGGCGGTGAGCTATGGGCTGCAGGGCTGGTGCAGGAGGCAGAGCCCGAGTGATGGGGGAGACCCTGGGGAGGGTCTGGGCTCCAGGAATGGCATTTCCTGACCCCCCCAGTCAAGCAACCTCCTCCTCCTCCCCAGAACATCCCTGTCCTTGGCCTTGGGGCATGGCCCGAGCAGAAACCCCCAGCTCCTCAGGGGTGCATCCTAGTGGGACCTGTCACCTTGGAGGCCCAACCTCTGCTGCGCCCGGGCCACACCCACCTCTTCCTGTGAAGGTTGGGGGCAGCCCCACCTACTCTGGGCAAGGGGTTGTTGGTGCAGTGGGGAGGGATCCCAACCGAAGAGCTCTGCACGCCTCCCACGACCTGGGCAGGGGTGTGGAGCCTGTCAACCTGCTGACCTGTGGACATGGGGCTGACCTGGCGCTCTGCAGGGTGTCGGGGTGGGGCTGTGGCCAGATGTGTCTGGCCCTGAAGTGCCACCTTGAAGACAAGAAAGGTTTCACATGTCCCATTAAGCCAGCAGTGGAGACTGAGTGCCCAAAGCTATCTGTGGCCCTGGCATGGGAGGCTGGCCGGGTGCAGGGGTGCAGGGTGGCGGCTCTGTCCACCTGAGCTGGTAGCCTCGTGCCTGGGAAGCCCAAACTCTCTAGCTCCCTCCTGCAAGCATGGCGGCAAGACAGGAGGGTGACCCAGGCCCACCTGCTCCCAGCACATCCCAAGGAAACCCCAGCCCATGCGGAGATTGGGGGTTTTCAAGGCCATTCCTCTGGAACTCCCCGGCCTGTGGGGGGTTCTGGAATCTTAGGAGGGCAGGGCTGGGCCAGGAGGAAGGGTTCTCCTTACGAACACATCACTGGGCTCAGACCCAGGGTGAAGCAGGAGAGGGTGGTGGGCCAGCCCAAACAGGATGCAGGGACTGTGGGCTGTCACAGCTGATGGCGCCACTGACAGCAGTGAGCCTGCCATGTCCCACACGCTGCAGGGGCCACCTGGGGCAGGAGTTGGCTGGACTCTCCAGGTTCCGGGGCACCAGGAGGCAAGGGAGGGGCCCACAGCCTCTGAAGGGCTCTCGGGACTGCCAGGTCCAAGCGCCGCTGTTGGACATCGTGCCAGGGCATGTGGTGATGGTGTGTGGCGCCTTGTTCTCTCCCCAGATTTGTCTCAAAGTAGCAGCCACACCCCGGGCTTTTCCAATTCCAGCTGCCACACGCTGGTGGGCGCAGGGCCTGCCACCAGCCAGGCCAGCACCCTGGACAGGAACAGCCCCGCCAAGGTACCGGCCGCCCCCTGCTGTCCCCTCTGTCCCCACACATGGCCACGTGGGCAGCCAGCACACCAAGGGTGGCCCAAGACCAGGCTCACATCAACACAATTGAGGCATGTGACCAAGCCACGTGTTCTGTGGGGACAAGTGCTATGTGCAGGGCAGGGTCATGTGTGACTAGCCCACGACGTCTCCTGACACAACTGGTGCCCCACATTGGGTGTAGCCAGCAGTGCCAGGCCACGTGGTCATGTGAGCAGCTCCTTGTCACATGTAGCCACGCACACCAGGCAGTCGCTGCCACATGTCAGCATGTGTCAACATGTAGCGCACATCACAGTCACGCCACCTGGTATCTCCTGTGTATCCGTGGCCCATGCTGCAGTCTCAGTCAACTCAGGGACATGGCGCTGGCATCAGCATAACCAGCCCTCAGGGCAGCTGCACAGCCTGGCTGGGGCACCTGTCCTGTCTCCATATTGCGTGGCTTGGATTGGTTCCCTGTGTGGGAGGCTGAGGAGCCAGGAAGCACCCCCAGGACAGGCCTGAGGCTGCAGCACACTACCGACACCCTTATGTACCCTCTACTTCCTGTAATGCTCTCCTGGGCCAGCACCCAGGCCCTGCCTGAGAGCACCCCGTGGGCCCCGTGAGGGAACCCCCAGCTCAGACTACACTTCCTGCCGTGGCCCTGGGCCTGAGCCCCCAGCCACAGTAACAACAGTGCACAGCCCAGGGCAGCCACTGTGGGCCCCACCCTGAGGCCACTCTCTACTGGGAGCCAAGTCACTGCAGTTGCCCCTTGGGGGCCCACTGTGTGGCTGGGATCCCCAGTCTGACAGATCGAGCATCTGTGGTGACAGGGGAAAGATGTGGGCCAGGAGGCGAGAACTGAGACCCCACCCAGCCCCTGACACGCGTGTATCCAAGAGCAAGGCCTGAGAGACAGTCCCGTGTGTGAGTGAGGATGACTGCCCTTTCCCATGTGGAGGCGGCTGTGGTGCAGGACAGGAAGATCTTCCAGGCCTGAGGCCCCGGGACACAGGACAGGGAGAGCCTTATACCAGGACAGAGGGGGCAATGTGGCCTCAGTCCTGCCAGATCTCCTCCTGGAGTCCCCATGACGTGTGCCCACGCTGGGGCCAGCTCAGCTCAGGCCAGCTCCTGGTGGGTGGGAGGCCCTGCTCCTGCTCCTCATCCCCAGCCCCCATCCCCCCCAGCTGCACCCGGTGGCATCAGCCTCACACAGTCATGGAGGCCCGGC